>NW_009706743.1:4649-70525 GCF_000703405.1 Apaloderma vittatum | reverse complement strand
CATCTGGAATATTGTGTCCAGTTCTGGGCCTCTCAGTTCAAGAAGGACAGGGAACTGCTTGAGAGAGTTCAGCGCAGAACAACTAAGATGATGAAGGGAGTGGAACATCTCCCGTATGAGGAAAGACTGAGGGAGCTGGGTCTCTTTAGTTTGGAGGAGACTGAGGGGTGACCTTATTAGTGTTTATAAATGTATAAAGGGGGAGTGTCACAAGGATGGAGCCAGGCTCTTCTTGGTGGCAAACAATGATAGGACAAGGGGTAATGGAATCAAGCTGGAACACAAGAGGTTCCACTTAAATTCGAGAAGAAACGTCTTCTCAGTGAGGGTGACAGAACACTGGCACAGGCTGCCCAGGGAGGTGGTGGAGTCTCCTTCTCTGGAGACATTCAAAACCCGCCTGGACGCCTTCCTGTGTAACATCATCTAGGTGTTCCTGCTCTGGCAGGGGGATTGGACTAGATGATCTTTTGAGGTCCCTTCCAATCCCTAATATTCTGTGATACTGTGATACTGTGACTGTGGGCACCAGCACAGTCCTGCACATGAGCTAACAAATTTCAGCAAAGAATGCAGAGTATGGTAGTCTAGGAATAGGTCAGAGCTGTAATTTCCAGAGTCCACACAAGCATCTGGCCTTCTCAATCCTGACTGCCTGTGTGGAGGGGCTGGCTGGATCTCACAGCACTCTCCCACCCTAGACAACTGCGTAATCAGATCAGCAACGCGATGTGGCCAGCTTGTCAGAAGTTTCAGAGATGGAGCAATGTGTGGACCAAGATTTGTACTATGATTTGAAGACAGAGATCAAGGAGTGACAAACACGCAACAGTCAAGAAAAGCTTTGGACAGAAGTACAGGAAGTGCAAGAGACAGACTGAAAGTTATTTCGGAGCTGATTATTTGTATTACTATTTTATTTTTGTGAGATGCTCAATAAAACGAAGCCTCACATTTTAGAATGTGCTCCTCACACCCTGACAGTAATGGCTGTCGAGGTATGCAGCTGACTACTTTCACTCTATCAGACCTTAGTAGCACCTGAGACCAGTTTAAAAAGCCCATCATAGTGTGTAAATGTAGACATTAAGTGTGATGTGTGCGTGTCACTGACAAAATCACAGAATCACAGAATGTTAGGGACTGGAAGGGACCTCAAAAGATCATCTAGTCCAATCCCTCTGCCGGAGCAGGAACACCTAGACGATGTTACACAGGAATGTGTCCAGGTGGGTTTTGAATGTCTCCAGAGAAGGAGGCTCCACCACCTCCCTGGGCAGTCTGTTCCAGTGTTCTGTTACCCTTACTGAGAAGAAGTTTCTTCTCAAATTTAGGTGGAACCTCTTGTGTTCCAGTTTAAGCCCATTACCCCTCGTCCTACCATCGGTTGTCACCGAGAAGAGCCTTGCTCCATCCTCGTGACACTCACTCCTTACATATTTATAAACATTAATTAGGTCACCCCTCAGCCTCCTCTTCTCCAAACTAAAGAGACCCAGCTCCCTCAGCCTTTCCTCATACGGGAGATGCTCCACTCCCTTCATCATCTTGGTTGCTCTACGCTGGACTCTCTCCAGCAGTTTCTTATGGTGGACTAGACCTGATAAACTGCTCGGTAACAGTAGCTTGTGCCACAAAAATCTCTGATCAGTAAAGGACTGTTTTCTCTGAGGACCAATCTCTTGCTCCAGCATGATTCTGCAGCATGTAGGCAAGTTTACCTCCTTATGAAATAGCCTTTTTTCAAATGCTTCCCCAGTCTTATAAACAGCATTACTTCAAACAAAATGCTCAGTGCTTTTGAAAGCAGGAAGCCTGATTCTCCTTATGCTGGGTTGAGCCTCAGGACTAAAGCAACAACACAAAACAATTTGTCTGGTTTGTAAACTGAGAACATTTTCCATGTGACTGAGTGAAACAGGAAGCACATGTTGAGAGCCCCCAAGTACCATTTCCGCAGAAGGATTCTGTTCACTGCAATGAGACCTTTAAAAATATCCAAGATGTGAAAAGATATTTGAGAAATTTTCACGGAGAATTTTTAGTACCCTCTGCTGTAATAAGCAGAAGGTGTTTAATAAACATGATATGCAGCAGTTGCTAAGCAGATTCTGATTTATGTACAGTAGCAGTTAGAAGCAACTACACATCAGGGTTGTACACTTTATTTGACTGTGAATTCAGATTTTCTGATGGAAGCAATTCTGCTGAACTTTATTTATAATCAGCTTACAACATGGGTAGCAGTATTATAAATGCTTCTCAAATTACATAGCAAATCTTGTTGTCTTCCTGGGCAAATAAGAAACCTACATCATAAGCTTTAATTGTAATACAGGTCATTGCCAAGGGTAAAACACTTTCCAAACCCTTCTGATAGTTGAAATCATTCAGAATTTAAAAACAGGGTGCATAACTCAAGGTACCTGACATGGTATTGCATCTGCTCAGTACATGGACTTCAAAACAAATTGTTCCTGATTCCTCTCCCTTAAAATTAATTATTAAAACTCAGTGGATTCCTGTATGAATTACACTGGAGTTTGTGTGGGGAAGAAGGACCCAGAAGCCCTCATCTCTGTTTCACCAGTGTAATAGGAGCACAATTCCCACACCAGCCTAAACCTTCTGGCTGGGTATCAGGGTAACAGACATCAGAGCCTGACCCAGAAATAGAGCAAGGTAGACAAGTACGGTTTCATTTAGTGGTGTTCAGGAATCAAACACCCATTCTGTCATATATACAGCACAAAAAAGTGAGAATGTAAGCTGTGCCTCCTATAGTATTAATCAATTACAGTGCTCTATCCTTATCATACGTCAGTAAAATCAATGTAATAATGTTTACTCACATCAGATGAAAATCTTGCCAAAGAGAAAGAAATTATACAGGGAAGTATCCAAACCTCTCTTCTCTCTCCCTTTCCCTTCATTAGTACATTAGAAATTTTAAAGTAAAAGTTTAGGAGATTTCTTAGAGCCCCACAATGGATTTGCAGCTCCAGCACTAAAGGAGATTTGTATCACTCATCAAATGAGAAAGAGATCCTTTTTCAGCATGGTCCCTTTACCCAGTGAAAACAGCTCTGAGCACACATCTGTCTGCCACTTTGGGAGTAAGGCAGCAACAGAATCCTGTCAAGGAATAAGCTTCATTTTTATCTGAATTAATCCAGTGCTATCAGATGGTTATTGTAATAATATTAAATATAAATACAAACTTTGTTACTCATCTAGACAGACTGATATGTTTTTTAGTTTCCTTCCTTTCATAGGATATCCCAGATTTTCCAGCTAGGCTAGTCCTCTAAGGCATTTGATGCACAGATCCTAACATACCAAACTCTCCCACTGAAAGACTGTGTAAAGAGCAGGGGCTCTGCAGCACATTTGACAGAGGATCTAAAATCCTATCCCACCTGTTTCCATTCAAGAATCCTTTCTGTTCACTCTTGTTCTGCCTGGCCAAGCACCTCCATTTTTATTTTTGTGCACATGTTTTTTAGTGTGCATGTGCTCTGCTGCAGAGCTACCTGGGCTATACTGGGTGCTGCCGCACTCTACAGGACTCAGGGTCTTACTCCATATTTTTTACTGGATTAGAGAACGTTTAGTCCTAGAGGAAATTTCTCCTCTTGTCCAAATCTGTGCGGTGACCATCACCTTCTCCATACATGATGCATTGCCACTCCAGCTGTAGGAGGTGCAGTCCTCTTGTGTCGGCCTCTCATACGGAGGCAAACCCAGCACGGCAGGACATAGCGGTCATGCATAAGAGACTTCAAAGCTCACTTTGTTTACAGCGTTAATGTGTTATGTCAAGCTAAGTTCTCACCCTTTTTCCTGCCAGCCTGGTCTATGAGGTTTGTGTTTCCCTCTCTCAATCAATAATGGCTTAAGTAGCAAATATAGTTCCCATCCCCCAGCACTAATAGACCCTCATGCACCAGGAAGCATCAATATGAACCCTCAGTTACCACGGTGCACCCTGTTTAATGTATGCATTTTTATGGCCTCTGATATATATGGTTCCATTACTGTCTATGAATACAGAGTACTGGTGCTAGTTAATGTATTATTTATTTTATTACCCCTTTGTATAAGCTGGTATTTGTAATTTGGAATTTTATATACTTTGGTTCTGTAATGGTTTCATAATGTGTACACAATTCAATAATTAAAAAAATATATCTTACCACCTCACCTCCAGAGCCAAGTTTATGCACGCTGCTAACTGCACATCTTGGCCAGCGCCTGCAGCCCCTCTGCTCCCAGCCCCGGCAGCCTCCCCGCTCCCACCGCAGGGATACAGCTATCATCAGCACTCTGAGAAATGCAGCACCCTTTTTTTCTCCATCTCTGGGTTTAGAGGCAAGCTTTCTAGAATTTTAGAGTTTTCAGATTTTTAGACCTAACGTGTGGCTGGCTGGCACATCCCCTTCATTTCTGAGGACAGAGCCCCATCAGCTGCCCAGTGCTCAGACCCACCCAGGGTTTGTCTGAGCAGCAGCAGAAGCATTTTCCACTCTCACCGACAAAGCAAGTTCCTGCCACTACAGCCTGTTATGAAGCGCATCGGGCAACAGGAGGGACCAAAGGGTAAAAGCAGTTTCTCTCTCCTCAGAGAGCAATCGGCACGTCCTACACTCAGCTCTGGCCAGCTGCCCAGCCCTAACCTGAGTGCCCTGCAGCACTGCCCATCCTCCTGCCAGCTCATGACGAGGACTTTGTCACTCCACCAAATGGCCTGGAAGTTCACTTGAAAAGCCAACAGTCATATCCTTTCAGGTATCACCGCCTGGCTGCATTACCATGTTTATGGATTTGATTTAGTACTTTTTTCCTGGTTCTAAACCTATGACCTGTCCAAATATGTAAGTACAGGAAAGCATAATACACTATCGCTCTCTGTCTTCCTCCTCCTGGATGCCAGTCAAACCACATGGCACCTGCATGGAAACCCTATGGTTCTAGTCCCGGGTTTGCAAAATGCCACTCTGCTACCGCAAAGGGTTCCTATGAGTTCTTTGGCTGAAGGAGGTCCTGACCTTAAACCAGCTTGTCCACTGGCCAGGAAGATTAGGGGTTGTTTGATTGTGGTTCTTTGCAGCAGCACAAGCACTTGTTGGTTTTGGCTGAAAAAGCTCTAATAGTTCAGTGTCCAAGGGGGACAGTGTCTTACTGCTGCAGGGAGCAATATGAAGGCATCCGCTGCCAGCAGCAGCTTTCGTCTTCCCAGCTCTGCAGCTGGAGGCAGAGCCAGGAGTGTCTGAGGAAGGGGAAGAAGATACTGAGGAAGACAGCAAAGAACCAACTTCTGTTTGCCTTGCTGCCAGCAGCAAAAGAGGGGAGGATCAGCAAGCCCAGACCAGAGTTTGCTCTGTTTTGCCCCACTTAGTCTGAAACAGTATGATGCAATGCTCAAAACACCAAACTGATACAGAAAGTATTAATGAACGGACTTGCTGGGAGCATTGGAACCGGGCAGTCTGACACAGGTCGTTGCACACAGGCAAGTCCCCAGAGGCCACCTCGCCCCAGTGAAGCCATCCAGCACAGACCCTCTGCACGCAGACACAGAAAGCAGGGACCAGAGGAGGGATCTGAGGTGCACAGAGCACTGTGCAAGCTAAAGGAGGCAAGTGATGAGAACCAGGAAAGACTGAAGTAACGAAGACTTATCTGTGTCCGTGTTCAGTACACAGAGGAGCGCAGAACTTGCTCACTTTTTTTTTCTCTCTGCTAGGCAAAATTAGTGAAGTTAAACAGATACTGAAGGAAAAAACACTCCAAATGCAATTTGTGAAGGAAAGAAGATGACTTGAGAAGAGCTTCAGGTTATGTGGCACCAAAACAAGGAAAGACAAATGAATCCAGACCACCAAACCCACAAACAAGGACTGCCAACGCTTGGTAGAGCAGGTTAGATACCAGAAAGGATAATACTCTGTCTTGTCTGTCAGTATTTGCATCCAAAATAGTGGTGTCAGAATATTAGTGATCTGGAAAGATGACCAGATGACTTTGTGATGAAACTGTTTGATAGAAGACACGGATTCCACTTCTCCTGTAACATTCCAGTGTGACCCTTGCCAAGTTCTCTGTCTGCCTCCCTATCCCCACTTACTCAGATGTCAGGTACTGCAGAGCAGAGGTTGCCGTCCTGAGGCTGTTCACAGCCTGCCCTGGGAGAGCCGACCCCGCTACCAGCTGGGGCCAGCGGGCACAACAACCTGAAGAACTACTGTCAGTCATAAATTCTATTAAACCATCTTCTACCACACACAACTGAGTTAGTATAAATAACCAGTGCTAGTAACAGGTGATAGAGAGCTGCAGACTATTTCAGAAATAGAGACTTTCTATGTTTAATTTAACTAAGTACACACACACGCAAACTAGACAGTTTTTCAAAAATGAGGATGCAGATGAGAGATTCAAGGACAGTTCTAACTTGCCCTCTGTCAATTTACAAGAGAATTTATTCCAGACTATTCATACATGAATATTTAGCATGGCAACAATTACATCCAATGACACCCATGAGATACATAGTACTGAAGACCCTCTCCAAGGAACATGCACAATGCTTGATGTCAATTTTTTAAATGGACTGAATGTTTGAAATGTGAAAATTCTATTTATTTAGTTCTTGCAACAATATTTCCCTTAATTATTATATTAATTTCTTATATATTGCTGCCATGTTTTATAAATGAGAGGTGTGATTGATTCACATGTCTAAAAATGGATACGTGACAGGAAGTAAAGGGGAGAGACAGTGGCTGCTGAGGCATGTTAAAATAGCCTGTGGTCAATCTTATTCTTAATGCAAAGACCTTGTTTTTGTTGTATAAAGGAAAAAGGAGGGGGAAGGGAGAGAGACTGTTAGGGAGAATCACTCAGGGCTTAAATAGCACAGACTTAAGGATATATAAAAAGAAGGTGGCTTCAAGTCCTCACATAAGATTTAACCCCAAAACCACAAAATGGTGAGCATAAGGTCTATATATAGCTAGGCTGAATGCTTCTCTGAATGGGCAATTTATTTAATTTTCAATATGAAGCTCTCTGATTATGATGCCCTTGCTGTGGAACACATTATTAGTTGGGTGAAAGAAAAAAAAAGAAATGAATATTTATAGTAAACAGTCCAGCTATAAACTTCTGAGAAAGCCTGTAAAATGGGAACCAGGGAATACTATGGTCACAACACATCCAACTACAGTTGTGATGACTTTCCTTGCAAGCCTACTTAATTTAGCATCTACATTAAAGTGGACACCATTTCAAAAAGCATGTTTACCCAGGATTGAGAAGTTGTTCTAAAGCAGGCAGCAATGAATGCAGAAGTGAGTGCAACAGGCAAAGCCCACAACTAACACCTGGAATCAGCTTTCTGGTTAGAACAGGACATCTCATTTCCAACAGCTTTCTAGCAACCACTAAAAGTGCCTCTTAGAGCCTAGATGACCACTCGTCTCTTCTGCATTGTGCCAGGTACAGTTTCTTTCACCAGGAAGAGTGGATTTTAGAAGCTATACTGAGAGTGGAAGAGGGAGCTTCACAGATTGGTGCTCTGCTGGGACATATTACTCAGTAAAAGATATATGACAGTCAAGTAAATATTTCCCCCCAGACACAAAAATCCATATAACAATCATCCTTGTCTTAGGACAATTTAATTTAATGAAACTTTCTAATGAGGTTTTACAGCTTCCTGAAAATGTGTTCTTGATGGGTGTGACAAGTTGTTTTACCTAAAAAAGTGGCCCTGGAGCTTATTCACAAGCCATGGGAGTGTATCCACGTCTGTGGCCCATGCAATACAATCTCGGGAGAAATCCACTCAAAACTCCACCTGCCAGTTGCATGGTTGGACTTAATAGTATAAAACCCAGACACCAGGGGACTGTCTTCTAGGCAAAAGTATTAAGTTGCAGCACATTATTCACTGAGTTAGAAAAGAACAAACATTTAATAATTGCAAATTTAAAAGCAAAATTCTGTAGGACTGGGATAAGGAGATAAATCATTAAGGGATTAGATACTACTGAACAGAGTAATGCAACGAGGTCAAGAAATGAAACTAAGCCTTTGGCTCATCAGTATTCCCCTACAAAGCAACGGTACTGCCTCTCTGAAATTAATTTAGTCCTTGTCCCTGCCACCCCATAGACACTATGGGAGAAGTCAGATATTTGCCTCCTTAGGCTCATTTATAAAACAGCTTATTTGGTAGAAACTCTGCATCTATCTATCTCCTGTCCATCTGAGAACTACAAGACTGATGGCACCATTTACCCAGCATATTCAGTAAAAGTTTCTTCATACATTTGAACCAGTTTCTTGTTTTCCCACTGTCACAGGTTAGGGCTGGGCCAGTCCAGAGGGTGACTTCTTACTACAAGAGCATTGTTTCTTAGTTTTCAGCAAGCAAAGGTTTCATCCTTGGTGGACATTTAAATTTGTGAATATGTCTCCAGAAGATTGTTTACCACTTGAAAAATTTAACCTAGGTAACAGAGAGAAGCATGAATATTTCAGGACTAGATTAGTCTCCTGTCTCTAGTATAGGCCTACCCTCCAAACCTTACTACCTGTCCTTCAAAAATAATAAATCGATAATCAAGACTAGATATAATGTCAGTTCTTATTGGGAGAGAGTCATAAAGTCATACCGTGAGACAAAGGAGCAATTAATGCTAACATAGGCTCATCAGCACCACCCTTTCCAAATTAGGTTAATAATACTATGCCAGGAATACAGGCAGAGAAAAGGTTATAAACCTGAATTCCTGCCTGAATAGGAATTTACTATTCTAACCACTCTCTGACTAAACCCCATCTTAAAGAGTTGTAGGGTTTTTTTTCCTGGTAAGGCATTAATCCAAGATAGGGAAAAAAATATATAAAAAAGTAGTTTAAATTAAATATGCAGATTTTTCTGTTCATTGAACTCCTCTCAGATAAGACCCTATTAAGCCTTGCAGCTCTTTTTGAGGTGTTGTGGCTGGTGGTATCCTGAAGGAGAAATTTCAGGGAATCGGAGGCACCACGAGCCCTGTTGAAGCCACCTAACTTTAACAGAGGAGCCTAAGTCAAGGCTGTGACTCCTGGCTCTCTCCAAGTAGACAGTGGAGGGGTAGGGACCATCCCAGAAGGTAGTTCATCTCTTGAGATCTCAGTCACCCTCTAGAAATGTGCACCTGTCCCCACTTGGTTACTGAGAGTGCTTTTGGCAATTAGGCATTTTACATATGGACCTCAGAGATATGTAGCTTTAGGGACCAACTCAAGGCTTTGTGCCTTGGGGAGGAGGTTAATGTATGCAAATGAGACTTATTTGAACTGTTTTGTCACTGTATTGGCAGAATCTTCATTTGGACAATCTTAAACCTAAATAAACTAATGTTTTACTGGGCACTTGAGTTACAATTCCATGAAGTTTCACACTGCCTGAATATATATATGTGTGTATATATATACACATTTATATATTTCTGCTATTATGGCATACAGAGGCTTTCTGATTTTGTTGCATAACCCTGACCTAGTGACACCATTTTCAAGTTTTATCTCTCTACTTAGCATTTCCTCCCCCCACAGAGCGTTATCACTCTTGATTCATTGCCCTTGGTGACAGCTCACTCTGTTCCATACAGTTCCTGGTCTTGTACACTTTCTATTGCTTTTTCTTTCTTACCAAAATTTCTCTATTTATTTCCAACCCTGAGTAAATTTGAAATAACTTGAGCTATTCTGGATAAATAAATAATTAAGTATGTAGTATTTTAAAAATCTAATAAAAACTTCTTAATCTCTTCATCTATTACTATGAGTAAATGGAGATTATTCCACTTTAATTTTTGGAGCTAGAGTCTGAGAAGAAAATAATGTGTGTTGTGCTGACAATCACCTTTCTCAGTCATGCTTGAAATACTGATTTCCGTGACTATAAGCTGTAAGCCACAGATTTAGATCCTATTGAATTCAAGTAGAGTGCAGAGGAGTGGCTGAGGGAACCACTTGGTGCGGTGTCTTTAGTGACTTATTCCAGGTCACCCTCTTTCCAAGCAGCAACTGTGATTCCGCAGCCACTTAATCTGCACGAAGGCTCACTGAAGACCTGATTTCGATTGAAGAATATTTCTGTGCACTGCTGTTTGTAAGATTGGGGCCATTGTGAAGCCCAGCAACTTCTATTCCCTCTCTGTGCTTCAGAATTTCCCAGATTTATGTTATCAGATAGATAACAGCTTCTCAAGTACAGCTCTTAAATGCTGAAATCCCCTCCCATGCCACTCACCCAATGGAATCACATCAGAAAATTTATGTGGGGTGTTTTTTTTTAAAAAAATCAACTTCTAATATACACCCTCAAAAATATTTTGGATACTCAATAAAATGACATAATTGGGAAAAGAAAGATCATAAAACAGTACAGTGATTCAAGGAAAGAGTCAGAAAATAAGACATGATATAGTTAAATTCAGACGTTTACAGATGTCCCTGAGAATGCAAAAATTTGCATCCAATTGTTTTTTAAATCCAACATGTTGACAGGAACAGCTATTTCAAGAAACACATCTGCCTTTTTTAAACCCTTTTTTTAAGAAACCTTTCAATTCAGGAGCATCACACAAAAGTTCGTAATCCATGAAAATAATCCAGGCACAGCCAAACAGCTGATACAGAATCAGAAGGATAGAAGGATTGTTCACCTTTGACTCAGCCTCTCTCTGAAGGTCCTTTCTTTCCCACCGGAGGCCCCTTATTTTCCATCTCACTTCCCAGCAAATCCTCATTCCCAGTCACTCCAGTCCAGTACCATCCTGGCTTCATCCCTAGCACAAAGGTCATAGCCAGCTACTATAACTGGCCACACTCTCCCCCTTATCTCAGCAATAAAAAAGAAATATCCTCTGCTTTATATAGGTCAGGTGGACTTTTGGAGGTTTGATGATGACTTTCCCCAGCATTTTCCCACCCACCGTGACAATACAATTGCAAGTGAACAAGAGGTACCGACCAGCTCATACTGAAATCTGTGATTCATGCAAATAATGTTCTTCTAGAATTCTGCAGGCTTTAAAAGCACACGTGCAGTGATTAAATAAAACCATGCTGTGAGCGCTGGCATTGCAAATACAGAATTTGTGGCCTTTCTAGCTATGATATTTTTATCAAGCCTTCAGCAATGGTTACTCATTCTTTATATTTTTCAGTCCAGATTTGTCCCACTGGCTGAAAAAGGCTGGAAAATTAAGAACTGGAACAGTGCTAGACAGCCTCTCAGAAGCCCACAGGTTGCAAAGGCATTTGCTGTGTAAGAGGAGAACTGGATAAACCAGCTGAGGATGTCAGGGATTGGGATGGGTCTGCTGCCATAAGCAGTAATGCTTCCAATAGCAAAAAGTGAGGCAGAGCCTCAACCAGGGCGCTACTGACTTCCTTGCCTTGTCCTTTATGTTAGGCAGGTAGAAAAATTAATTTTTGCAGATCCAGAATCATAGATTTGATGTTAAATCTGCTTATCTATAAGTGTTTGTTCAGGAAGGAGCTCTGGCACTCATCAGCAAGAGGAAACTCTTTGGCTTGGAGGGGCAGCAAGCACCAGCTCATCAAATGTCAAGGCTGGCATGTGCTGCTCTGAGAGAGAGCGTGTGTCCCCTCTGCCTCACCCTCTCAGCCTGGCCAGGGAGCTGCCGGCTGACATCTGCATCAGGCAGGGCTCTGCATCACTGCGCATCATCCTGCTCCAAGTGAGGAGCTTGGAGACCCCACCAGGAGGCTAGGCCACCTTTTGGCATTTTTTGTCAGAGGTTTTAATCTTTTGTCTATCTCATGGTGTACAACGTGACAGTATCCAGCCACCATGCAGCACCTTCAGCTTCACCCCTGTCTCCTAGGTATCTGCCTAAACCTCAGTGCCCGTTAAATTCTCTGCTCACCCAGCCCTTTCCTCCCTGCCTCCTCCATACTCATCGTTAGTCACCTAAGGAATTCTTTTGTCTTTTCTTACTTTTCACCACCACCAATTTTGTTTCCATTTCTCTCAAATTTCTGTAGGGAGGGAGGAGCAGAAGAAAGGTGCTGCGGTTGTGCTCCTGGGAGGCAGTGACCCCAGCCAGGTATACTCAGCTCTGCTGCTGTGTCACCCCCACCTGGCCAGGCTGCAGCCACCAGAGCTGTCTGATCCTGCACTTGAATTTTAACTCTGTAGTTAAAGTCATCACACCAAGTTGTCTGGTGTGGGTTTACACTCAGCAGCCTTGAGCAGTGACATGGAGCCTTGAGTAACTAGAGAAGTCCCACAGCATAGTGAGACCTCTGAAAACCTATTTTGGCTTTCATTTCCAAGAGAATACCCTTGTTACTATACCCTCAAGCCACCAGGGTTGCAGACAAAGTGAGCATTAACAAACACTGCTTTCAGAACCCTGCAAGGTGCTCGACTTCCCCTCGACTACCTTAGTGGGTATCTGGGCACCAAAGACTGCAAAGCATTACATCAGTCATTCAGTGTCTGCTCAGACAAGAAAGATTTCTGAGCTCCTTAAAGATCTCAATGATTGATGCTGCAAAAACCATAGTAAAACCAAAATATCAGAATGTGAATTGCATGTATACATACATTCTCAAACTTTGTACAGCACTAGATCAATATAAATATATTTTTTCCTATTAAACTTACTGGGACAAATTCATCCTTTTAATGGAGCTATGATGATTCACATCAAATGACATTCTGTCCCTTTATGCTCTTTTCTTATTTTCAGAACAGCAGGGAAAATTTCACTATTATAAAAAACCCACAGATGCTGTTATTAATTTCTTGTAAGTTTTGGAAGCTAGCAGTTGTGTTTGCTTCTCTTGCTTTCTCACTCTGTCTCCCAAGAACAATCAGAATAATAGAAAAATATACAGTGTTGTTATGATTACATCTTTTTTCATGCCTTGGTCTAATTTTTTCTTACATTTTTGTTTATACCTTTCTGGAAGTAGGAATTCTTCTTTGAGCAAGAATCCTTACAAAAAGAAATTATAGTCATCTTACACCTAATGCATCACTGAAGAAGAAAGAGGATTTATTATCCTTCAAGTATCTTTTCACGAAGAATTTATCCCAGCAGGTGGACTCCATCTATGTGGGGTAGGTAAGCGTAAAATTTGATCCACAGATTTTAGAGCTACTGTAAAATAGCCATTTATGTTGGTACCTTTACTAATAAGTGTTTCGATTTATACTGAAAGATATTAAATTGAAGTTCCTCTACTACTTGATGAAGTATACTTCAGCAAATGAGGGTTAAAACTATTCTGTGGCTGGAAAGGTTTATTTCCATGCACAAAACTGTAGCAAATTAAAAAGATGCTTCTCCTTTTTGTGTTTCCCTTTCTTCCTCCATCCCATCATCCTTTCTTTACTTCCTTTTAAATTCTTCCTGCCCTAGTTTGCACACACACTCTGTTAGCTTCACATTTTTCAGATTATTATCTATGAGCAGAAATAGCTTAAATCTTTGCGATACTGGTCAAGGATAACATTCATACTTTTGACAAGAGACTCTCACCTCTAATCTACTTCAATTCTAATTGCAGAATTAATAAAGCCAGAGATGCTCTTGTGCTCAGTCAATACCTACGTTGTTACTGAAATAGCAGCAGTGATGGTGAAGCTGCTGCCAGCTTTGAGCTTGCACCATATCTGCCTTGGAATCATTTAGGAAGGATCAGCAATTTCAGAAGAGCATGAAAAGTCTCTCTTTGTATCTTTGAACCAGTTAGGGGGAAAATTCTTTGTCTCCCAAAGAACATGTCCACTGTGAAAGGACAGCACTTGCAGAATATCAAATGCTCTTCAGCTACCAAGAACATCTTACCAGGGAAGTTATCTTGTTACCTGAGCCCTTAAATAGCCTCTTCATCGGTTTGAAAGTGCCTGACAATAATTGTGACTTCCGGGGGATAGTTACTAACTTCCTCATGTCCAAGCAATACTCAGGTGAACCCAGAATTGCAGCACCTGGGACTGAGTCAAATGTATTCTTGTAACCAGAACAGCCGTTGCTCATTCTGCCCTTGCACATGCACTGGAGTAAAGCACAGCCAGAAAGGAAGCCAAAGAACTGAGATGGAGCAATCCTCACGTGTGCCACACTTGCTTACCTTCTCATAAACACCTCTGTAAGAGCTCAGATGACACAGCATTCCTAGGCTGCACTACCTTCATAGTTTGCAACTGATAGGAGACCAGATAGTGTACTTTGTTTGCCTGATGCCTGACTTTCAGCCCTTCTGAACCCATTCATGGTGGCTAGGACAGCAGTGGAAGCTGTGATATCACATTAACTGTAGGCACGGAAGTGAGCTTGTGCCACGGTGCTGCATGGCCAGAACACTCCCACCACCCATCTGACCTTCTCAACTGTGAAACAAAGTTATCTTAGTTTTAGCAAAGCCAATACTGTGATTGCAAAAGCTGTTTTGATCTGATTGTTTGTATATTTATTTCTTTTTGAGTTCAAAAAGAGAAGAAAACATTTCTGCTGGCCTTGGCACCAGAGAACACTCATTTTTTTATAGAATGTTTAATCTGAGTCTAATATGACCTGACAGAGTCAACTGACCATGCAGTTACTTGGCACCTGCTGAATGCCTTCCCATTAAGCCAAATTTACACTGATAAGCAGCAGTCATTACCATTCACTGTCATTAGATTAAATCAGTTACCTGAGACACCTCCCAGTAAACATAAATCTTGATAAGATACGTTCCAGTTAAAAGCAAAATTCTTCTTTCTCAGTATTGCTCATGTCTTTAAAGTCCAGCCACCCACGAGGCACCTTGCCCATATGTCTGCTGGATGCTCATGTGCCACATCTCTTGTTGCAGATCCTCAGGAGAAGGAAGGACACAGCCGATTGCTGCTGACGTACCCTAATGGCAAACTGTGATGGCTTTTTGGCAACCTCATCTGTGCTGCCTTGCATATTGGGGAGCAAACCTCAAGCTTTATTTTCCTCATCCCCACCATGGGTAGGAGAAAAGGGGGATTCATTGCAGAGCTACTTGAACCCTTCATTTTCCATTTCTTATAGTTTCAAATTGTTCCTGTTTTGTAAGGAAGTATTTTGAGTATATTCAAGTTTCCAAAAATTCTGAAAAGTATCTGCTTAGACTACCATAATATTCTATTTGATTTTTAGGTTATTTTTTGTATTACTTTGGGATATGCTAGAAGTAGAAATGCATAATCTGATTTACATAGTTCAAAGCTTTGCTTTGTTAAAATATTAACATAATTTATCTTTTGGTTTATTTGGTTTAGCTTACTGTAAAAATAATTAAGTCTAACCCCTCTATAGTACACCTTCCCTCAAGCAAATCAGCTGCATCACTTGGCTTGGTGATGTCTTCAAGTTTGCTAAAGGTGTACTCAATCCTACTGTCTATGTCATTAATGAAGATATTAAACAGTCTTTGTCCCAGTATGGACCCTTGAGGGACACCACTCATTACTATTTTCCATTTGGGCATAGAGCTATTGACTGAAACTCTTTGGATTCAGCCATCCAGACAATTCCTTATCCACCTAATTGTCCATCCATCAAATCTGTATCTCTGCAATTTAGAGATTAAAGTTAGAGATTAAAGAATTAAAGCTGGGGGAGATCATATCAAAGGCCCTGCAGAAGTCCAAGTAGATTACATCAGTAGCTCTTCCCTTGTCCACTGATGAAGTCACTTCAATCCTACACAAGGCAGGGGAAGCATGGACTCCAAAACACCTCAGACTCTTTACCTTTGTGAATCTTTGGATTTGCAGAGATGTGGGAGAGTTTTTGTTCAAGGTTCCTTGGGCACACTTACTATGCCTGATGATTTTTTTTCCACTTATCCAAAAATTCCCATGGGATGACCAGAGGTAAACTGGTTAGATATGCACTAAAAAGTACAACACCTTTCAGAAACATTTAACTTAATGATGTGGCATGAGCATTTTTTTGTTCTAAAGAAACATTCAGTGTAGATATGGGGGCCTCAGCACATGCATGTTTCTGGAGGCAGTCCTCATGTTTTTTCCAGGTAACCATGCAGTTCAAACTGACAGACTAAGCCTCTTCCCTGGTGACCCAATTAGCATGCAGGACCATAGTAATCCCACAACTAAATACAGGCACCACTCGCATATACAAGTTTTAATCCTTTCAAAATTAGCAATAACAGTACCTGGCTCCTAGACAACACATTTCATCAGATCTCTGAACACTTTACAAAGGATCAATATCCATCTCACAGCGTTATGGATGGTGAAACAGTGGCACCACGGGGCAAGATGACTTGCCCCAGTTCACCTCAAGGCCAGCAGCAGAGCTGGGAACAACAATACAAGTCTTTCTGGTGCTAAATTTACCACCTTCTCAAGTAAACCAAATGGCATCATTGTCATTTGTGATGAATACTCATTTATTGTAAACAATGAAGAGAGCATTATAACACAAATCTGTGATTTCCATCTGTAGTGGATTCCTCTTAGGCTGTCATGAAGTGTCCCTTGAAAATATATTTTTTTTTACTCAAATGTTATCCAGAGTTAAGATTCTTTGTATGCAGATGTTTACTTTTAAATATTATCTCTACTGGTTGTTAGTGAATGCTTAACTTCCACAGAAGGTCAGAAAAGGTTGTCACTATAGAAAAGCTTTGTATAAACTAGCAACTCCATGTCATCTCTTATTTAAAGGGAATAATATATGGCATTAAAAAAATACCAGAAGTGTTCTTTTGCAAAAAGAGATGACAAATCTATTTTTATTCAAGCCTGCAGCATGCTATACAAATTTTATTTTTTAATATGCTGAATGACATACAGCCATAGACATATCAGATAATTTACACAATATGTAATGGAAGTAATAATGATCTTACATCCTCAGAAGAAAAAGTTTTGTTAAAGAAAAGCTAAGCTCATGTATATATCACAATCAAACTAAAAAAAACCACAACAAAAAAAAGTCTGGTTCTAAGAAAAAACACGAGCATGTATGGAAATTTCCTGTTAATGCTGAATTTGATTTTCTAAAACATGAAGGTCAGGAAGTTCATTCTTTAGCCTCTGCAATCAGTGACAACCTCTTCCCACCCAGCATCAACCTCCACCAGCCATTTATCTCACAGAAGACAACGGCCATAACTTGGCTTTGCAAATCTATAATCACACATGAACTTGATTCCTAGTAACTGTCTGCTTGATTTTTGTTATCTGATATTCCTAGAATCCCATCAAGAGGATGTCTTGAACTGTTGGGGCATAGAAAGCCTTTTTTTTTTTTTTAGTATATCCTCTCTCAACATCTCAACATCTCTCTTTAGCAAAGAAGTGGAAATTTCATTTTAGATTCCAGCTCACTTGGGAACC
Source organism: Apaloderma vittatum (assembly GCF_000703405.1). Classification (NCBI taxonomy): domain Eukaryota; kingdom Metazoa; phylum Chordata; class Aves; order Trogoniformes; family Trogonidae; genus Apaloderma; species Apaloderma vittatum. The sequence continues at coordinate 53,100 of NW_009706743.1, read as the reverse complement.
ACAGGTCCTGGGTCTCTTTTAGAAAGGGACCCTTCAGGATCCTGGACTGAACCGGAGCCTGCTACTCTCTTCGCTTCTTATCTGTATGTTAGACTTTCCAGACCATTTTGATCATGAGTCCAAAGGCTTCTTTTAGTTTTCCAAATTACCTGCTCAGCAATCTGTGCTCACTTTGTGAAGGATAGAAGGAGAAGTACAAGTAACAGCTTCTGTCAAGACAGTAACTAAAATAAGAACACATTTTTGTGGCCCTTGTGATGTGGGGTAAGACAGCATGTGGTTCTGTGATCTGGATGATCATTTTTTGGGGTGAGTGGAAAAAAGTCATGCTGTTTCATGATTAGGCAATCCCAAGAGTTCAGAGTCTTTGTATTTGCACGTTTGATACTGTTTTGCTGTTCAGTGCATTGCTTGTGAAGAGGTTCAGTTTATGAGACACTTGGCTGAACAGCATTATGTCAGTCTGGAAAGAGCAGGGACAAAGGCACTGGAAGTCAAACTAAGGAGAATATTTGGTATAGGGTGTCATTTGCTTCAGTTACTTGGATAGAAGAAACTTCTGGAATCGTAACCAGTCCTATTCTAGTCCCCCAGATTTCACCACTCAAAAGTGTTTTGTACTGCTGCAGCTGTCCACTTTTCAGAGTAATGAGACAATTTTGAACATGGTTGGACCAAGTAATTTCCTATGTGTTATAATTCTGTACTGGAGTGCATGAAATGTGTACAGCTTAGAAGAAAGTGTGTTGTTCAGTTCCCTTTGGGGCAGGGGGGAAGAGATGAGAATACAAACAAACAGAACTTGTCAGTGCTGAGGTTTTTAAAACACTTCGGTTTAATTGACAAAAAGAAGTTATTTTTAAATGCTGCCCTTTGCGAAATCTCTAGTTTTGCTGTCAAGTGGCATAATAAAGTTGCAGCAGACATGAGAGGTTGTAGCAATTTCCCCCAGCTTTTCTTTTCCCTGTATAGCAGCCCTGGGCGCAGTTAGTTGTGCTCATTTTGTAGCAAAGCTTCTTGCAGTGGGAGGGAAATGATGGGGGAACACTTGTGGAACGAGAAAATTAAAATAACAATGGAGTCGTGTTGTGAGGTGCAACCTTCTGCCACTGACTCAGCATGTTCATGTACATGTGGGCGATGGTCCATATGACTTGTACTGACCTAGTTGACTCAATCAAAGAATTTGAAATAAAATAGTACTGCCAACTTTGGGACTTCAAGGCATATTAAAAGTCTCTACCAAGATCTTGTGCACATTGGGCTGGAAAAGGAAGGAAATAACTACAGAAGTGGAATGTGAAAGAGGGATTGGAGAGAGACCTGTGGAATAATCGGGAATGTGGTTTAGTATTTCTCATTTGAAAAACAGACACGTTTGTCCTAGAGAAAACTGGTTAGAACTCACAATTTTAGCATGGTTCGATGTGTGAAATTTTTCACCAAGGAATAAGTTCTTCAGTCGCCTTTACAAAATATAGGGCAATGGGTACCTCTTCTCCACACCAATTAGCAGCAGAAAAAAGTCAAGCATGGCATCTGGGATGCTGGGGCACTCAAGAGTGGACAGGTTATTAGCAAAAAACAAGGAGACCAGCTCATGATATAAGAAAAACCCTCTGACAGTTTGAAAACATGTTGAAGGAGAACACAAGGAGACGCCAGCTTTTTAGGATGGTGTCCTTATCCTGGCTTCTTTAGCATCCTGGCTTTGTCCCTTTCAGATCCTGTCTCACTCCTCTCTGCCTCTTTCTGTTCTTCCTCCATCAGAGTCCTGTGTTGGTCTGACCTTAGCAGGATGTGCAAGGAGAGGCAAGGAAGAGTTTGCCCTGTTCTCTGAAGCCAGGCATCAGTCTCCCATAGTCTAGGGAAATGCATAGTCCAATGCACTGCAACAAATGTAAGCTGGGTTGGGAAAAAAGGTTGGTAGAGATGTGCCCCGCAGTGCTGGTGTGACGGTGCTCACCCACTCTCCCTCATGTGCATGTTTGGGGAGAGGGAAAGAAGGAAGAAGCAGACAGCATAGCACTAGCAATAAGCTTTTCATCAGCTTTCGCTCCTATGCAGCCATACCTGTGGTGGATAGGAGGCTGGGCCACAGCTGGAGGCTTGCAGATAGCTGGTCACTGCAGCTCTGCTAAGTGCTGCCAGATCAAGACCTGCCCCTGACGTGCCTTTGTAGGCAGCCTGCTTCCCTTCCTCACCTCCAAGAGCAACAGGGCAGCCAAGTCCAGCTGTGTGATTGCACACCGGTGAGTGAGGGCTGAGATCTTGCAACCTTGCATTTAGCAGTAGTTACCCAGGAAAGAAATTTCCTCATCCCAGCTCTCTTCCTAAAACTTCCCAGCTTACCTTGAGAACATTGTCTCTAGAAGCACACACAGTATGTACCTGCCTGTCTCCATGTTCAGAGAGGATGTATAAGGGAAGACGTGAGATGTGTGGGAAAGGGGAGGGAAACAGAGAGCACCAGTTTGACTTTATCAGTGTGAGTTTAAAGGGAACAAATCTGGATTAAATACAAAAGTGATATGGATAATGGAGAATTGAACCTTTCATCAAACTTAGACTCTTTTTAGCTGTACTTAAGACTCAGTTCTCCTTAAAGCATAGAGATAAGTTTGCACTAAGTTATATTTGTAAGGTTTTTATTGCAGCTACCAGGATTAGGTTTGGGGTTTTTTTTAGGAAAAGAGAAACATTGTAGAAATTACTAGGCTTCTAATGAAGTGCAGCTAGTGGAATACAGTTATCAGCAAATTTCATGCTTTGATTTGGTCTGAGTAAGTTAGATGCATGGAAAAAAACATGATTTACAGATTTCTCTGCAGTTTGCCTGTTTTATAAGGTTAACTCATGTGCAGCAGATTAGATTGGTTTGGAATAATCACCCTGGAAAGAACATGTTGCATCTTTTAATGGTCTCCCTTTGAAAAAACACTGTACAATACTCAAGCTAGAACTAAACTAACTGTTCATTCTGAGTATGTCTTGATTAAATGTATCCTTTAGTTCTGTTGATGAATGACCCAAAGCAGGCCATTTCTCTTCATACTAATTACTGTTAAGCTTTTCTCTTTTTATATTGCAAGTATATTTCAGTCTTGATTTTGCTTCACTGAGATGACTGCTGTGAGGGAGCATTTGATATCTACAACTCTAAATTGGACTGTCAGAGGCTCACGCTATTGTTTTTGTTCTCTGAATGTAAACCAACACATTTAAAGCTGACCTAGTATCTGCAGCTTTCATACACTTTCCTCTTCCGCTTCCCCATATAAAATAGATTATTACTACATGGATGTAATTCAGACTTTTATATATCCTGGGATCTTTCCAGCCATCCACTGGCTTCCATCCTCACCCACATTCTTCCCCTCTGTGTTGGGTGCACAAATAATTGCATTTATTTTCCAATTTTTCTGTCACAATGGCCGGTTCCTGGACAGATACCCCAGAGACTGTAAACAGGGGCCTGATTTAGCATATGGCTGAGAGCTCACATCTTGCCAATTACCACCCCCTAAAGATTTAAGCAGGGCTTTCAAGTCACCAGCGAGTTCCATTCTCTCTCATCCCACTTTTAATACTGTCATTCCTGGAGACGTCTTCATTGGCTCTTAAAATACATGTGGTCTGTTTCTACTAACAGGAGCCTTCCACCAGGTCTCCTCTTGTGTATTTGACATGACAGAGATGTAATGAGACATTTGAGTTCGATTTTGAATTTGACAGAATAGTTGAAGAGGCTTTTTTCCCCCATTATATGATATCATAGAAAAGAAAACACGCCCCTTTTGCTTCTGCTTATAAATTGGCTTTCCATTTACATCAGAGCCACTCCGACTTGAGAAGATCTAGGAATTTAGAGAGGACCAGTTATGTAGAAAGAGTCCTAAAGAAAAGAAGGATCCCTGCTTGGGATCCAAAACATTTGGCAAAGTTAGAGCCTGGAGGTGGGAGCAGTAAATATTTACAGCCTAAACCCCCGGACATGACAGGATAATTGTGGCACATTAAAATCCTGTATTTCAGACATTTCTCAGAAAGCAAGGCAGGCTTGCCTGGTCTGGATAACATTTGCCCCCTATACCATGGTGACTTTTAGTCTAAATATTCAAAGAGACTCATAATAATGCCAGCCTAAAAGCTGTATCCTGATTGTCTCTTAGAGGAAAGAAATTTGTGAGACATTTTTCTAAGACTCACCCTTTCGTGCCTCAAGGTAAGAGCTGACCTCTGGGTGCTAGAAACTTCGCCCACAGATAACATGCATATTGTATTTGCCCACAAACAGGTTTTCCCTATTTGGAAAAAAATCTTTTATATCTCGGTATTTTTTGTATTTATAAAGTTCTTTTGTTAATGAAAAAGCTTCAGCAGGGGTTCACATACTCTTAGAGTAAACACTCAGTGCAAGTGAGGACCAGAGGTGTACGCTTCCAGAAGCTGCCCTCTTCAGTCTTCACTTTATCAAATAAATTAAAGGTGCTCCATCTATACTTATAAGCACATCATTACTTCTAAGTGCTATATTATTATTATCGAAGTGTTCTTACATCGTCACAGAAAGACCTTGACATGCTGTAAATAACTTTGCCTCTCGCTTTGATACTACATAGACTCCTGCAATTGTGTGTATTGTCTGCAGGCATTATGGATGCCTAATATGAAAGAACCGGAGAGCTCACACTCAAAATGAATGGATATACATTCTTTTTCTATTCAAGCTGATTCTCTACCTCAGGGAATGTTTGATAGATCATCTTGGGCTTTGGGACTGAAAAGGCTGAAAGGGAAAGAAAATAAAACCCTGTACATTGACTCTTTGAGAGCTTATTTTTCTTCACCACCCTTCAGTAAATGGAGGTAAGGCATTATGGAGGTAGCAGTGGCTGAACTTCGACAACTTCTAAGATACAGGGTGTGTCCTTAATTATTAGCTCATATGAAACTTTCTGATCACTAGTTTTGTACTAAACACTCATATGTTTCCTGGTAGCTGCTGTCTTGAGCTGGCCAAGGCAGCCTGCGAAAAGAATTTGAAATATCATAGTCATTTAGTATTTCAATATCCATACCAGAGGAAACAAGCAAACAAGCAAGCAAACAAACAAACAAACAAAATCATTCCACATAAATGATGCAATAGTAAATCTACCAAAATACATTAAAAACAAAATTTTAATATGTGTGAATTGTCTGTAACTCTAGCAAACAAAATCTGTGATAGCAGAAAAGACAATGCTCATATGCATGACTATCCGGCTAGGGAATAAAATAAAGAATGGACAAATCCATAACCTCATCACCTTTCAGAAAGACTTGCAAATTTTACTTGGTCAAAGAACCTCTTCCTAGAACTGAAACTTTCATCTGTTTTACACACGTGAAGTCAGAGACCTCATGGAGCTTGTAAGAGTAATTATTGTACTGCATGTCGTTTGCAAATCACTCACATGTGGAGGAGAACAATGATGATATGAAATCCCTAGAAAGAGAGTTTGTGTTATTTCTAGTAGCAAGAATTTTTTTACAAGATATTCTATAACAATCTGTAAATTATAGTGGAACTACTTTCCAACTATTGAAAAATCATTCATATCAACAAGGTGACACAAAATCCTTGCACCTTTTTTTTTTCACTAACCTCTGTATCTATTCTTAGTAACGGCTGATTTTCTGTAACTATCCCCACGTTTGTAGCCTCTGTATAATCCAGCCATTGACAGAGAAAAAGACTGGAAATATCAAGAGCATTAGATGTAATAGATATATCTATTCTGGCTTTATATATAAAGTTATTTGCCTTGCTATAACAAGAAAAGGGCTAGATTTACAACTGGTAACAATAAAAAACCCCCACAAATGTGTATGTGGGGAATATGAAAGAAATTGTTTGGAGTGACTTCTAGCTACCAGCTCTAGAATAACTTTCCAGTATAAGAATCATGTGCAAAACCTTTGGGCAATTAGTTTTCTAATGAAGCTTGATACATACAAGAAGGGGATTATACAGCTTCACTGCTTGCAACTGAGGGGCCTGCTGATGACCTGCAGGGCCCCTTCCAGTGCCATATCCTAATTTGCAACTCGGTTTATTCCTGCTCAGACAGCAGAGCCAAGCCAGGGCTTGAGAAGTTGGCTGGTTCAGATCTGCTTTCCTTTATCATACAGCGGTTGCAAAATCTTTGTTATTTTTGAGAGATGAGCCAGAAGCAAATCCCCTCAGGAAGAAGAAAAAGGCCACTGTGCTTTCACTTCTGTTTTACTTGCTGTCTCTGTGGGGCAAAGCTACTCCTAGAATCCCTGCTATTGAAATTTATTGATTTCCAAACCATTCTGTGATTCTGTGATTTATTAGATTACATATTGGATTGAAATAAATTTAAACCTCATGTATCCAGCTTTAAATGCTGTGCCATCACAACGGTGTCTGCTTGCTGTGCTGAGTCCCAAGACAGAAATCATCATTAAAAATGCTGACTTCCATCTCTCTCTCCGAAGGGTGCCAACAGTTTGTTAAGATATTTGTCTGAGAAAAATCTGAGTGACGTCGATAGAAATTGGTGGCTCTCCCATCAATTAACGTAGAGAACAAAACAGTATTTTTACGTAGAGAATCATTTGCTTTTGAAAGTAAACATGCCTGAGCTGCACTGAACATAGACAGAGCTTATGGTTACATCAGACAGGAAAAAAAATTATGCTGCTCAGAAGTGTGTTGATCACACTTAATAAATATCTAACATATCATCTCTTCTAGAGCCAAAAATTTTTATTCCATACATTAATGAGGCACAAATTCATGTTCCAAAAGACTCTAGTAACTTTCTCTGTAATGATTGCTAGGGTTGTGGTGAGGTTTTTTTCAGGAGATTGAAAGGGTAGAGTGCCACCCTCTGCATGGCCTTCATAGTTCTACGGAAAATAATTTTAAATTTCAATGGCAATGCACATTATATGATCACCACCACCTAGGCAATGACATTAGTTGCCATAGTAACCTCAGGTTGCATCATTAAGAATTTTAAATGTTGGCAGTTGGGGAGCATAGCTTGAAACACTGGGAGAAAAGCAGGGAAGAGAGAGGCTTGAGAGGAGTGTACAAATTTATCAGAGGGCTGAAGGCTTTCTGTTGGGCCAAGACTGGCTGGGGGAGCCATGGAGGAAACTGATGGCATGGATATATCAAGTGGCTTTTCTGTTTTCCTCCTGGATCACAGAAAGTAAGGGGAGAAAAAATGATCTCCAGTTTTCTTATTTCTCCCTTTTTCTATTCAGAAAGAAGGGCAAGGTTCCCATTTGAAACTGGTCGCTGATGATCTCCTTTCACATTTGAGACAAGCTAGAAATGCGTGTGGCTGGTTGGGGAATCATGTCTGGCTTATCTCGCAATGGTGGTGTTTCTAGGAACTTGGTTATTCTGAGTCCCAGTTTGTCTGCATTGGTGTTGCTGTGCTGATTCTGACTACCAATGCCATATACTCTCCATTTACCTTTGCCATAGCATAAGGTGGCCTGGTAAGCATTGAGAATATTGAGCTATCATTTATAATATGCCTTCTCTCCATCAAATCCCACTGCAGCCACTGAACTGAATATTCACATGGGTAACACAGCTTTTAGAAGTACTTTCCATCTACATTAAATGTGAGCAAATCCAAATTTTGTCCCAAGAATGAGCGACTGCTATTCAGACAGATTCCTGTTTGATCCTTCCTTCTCTAACCCTGCTTTTCTAAGGGAATTCATAGTGAAAATAGTGGAATGCTAAGAGGAGAGCCAGAGGGAGCCTGAATGATGTGCTTATGTTGCAGTGTTCAGATCCATGTGCCACCCAGTCTCTCCTGGCTTTTTTGCCTTAAAACTCAGTAGCTGTCGCTAACAGACTGGCTTTGGAAAAGGATGCTGGAACTTGAGTTTTTGTCCAGGAAACTACGCTGGAAAACCCTGAAGGAAGTCAAGTGTGGCAGGGAAGTTCCATGGTTTGACTCTTTAGTTATTTTACAAACATGAGTGCAATCATATCTGAATGCTGTAAACATGTGAAGCGTGTAAACATGTTCCAGACAGTGTCTGGATGAAGCATGAACAGCTCTCATAGTTGCCCTGCGCATGTCATGCAGAACCTACTTTCATTCTCCTTGTTTTCTTTTCTTTTGCTTGTTTCTGCGTCTTTCTTTCTATCCTTGCTCCAAATATCTGGCTATGGTGCGTCCTGGTGAGTAGGATTCTCTCACCTAACCTGCCTCTAAAATTTTCCACATGACAAGAAGGGACAGCAACATTCAGGTTTAAAAGCCCAGGCCGGTGAATGCACCGGCCAGAGGAAGTGCCCAACGTTAAGAAATGCAGATGTCAGACTCACATGCCCCAATCCCAGCTCACAGTATATGTGAGGCTCCCTAAGTGCATCCGTGTCTCTATGTCTTCAGGAAGGTTTCTACACCCTTCCAGCCTTGCTCAGAGCTGACTCTAGCTAATTAATTTAGAACTAGTGTTAAATAGGCTTTTGTCTTGACTGGAGTTAAATAGTGCTCACATCCTTTTACCTGCTCCCATAAAAACTATGCTTCTGCTAAAGGTTTTTGGCAAAAGACAGGCCCTCTCCTGAGATGTCTGCACAAATATTTCCCGTAACTGGCACTAGTAATTTCTAGTCCTACACAGCTGAAGTCACACTTTATTTTGATGCTTTAGGAATATAAAATACAAATTTCCACCCATGATTTATCACTAATTTGAGATATAAGAATCTAAATGGGACATTAGACAAGCATATCAGTGCAAAGCCTAGCTGCTATGAAAAGGCTATTACAGATTACCTTTAAAAATACACTTTACAGCAGTTATGCTCGTCTTGTTGAATAATCAATAGCTGCACCTCTTTGTTAAATTTATTAGCATATCTACAAGGTGCAAGCGCATTTTCATTACAGAAAATTGTACTGGATGGCTATTTTCAAATTAAAAAATCACATAGTGAGACATATTAAGCAAAATGGAATTGATAATAGCACCAATGTGTCATATACACTGCTATTGGGGTTTGCATGAGAAAGTAAATTTCTTTGCTGTTGTTTTTTTAAACACTAAATTGGCTCACTAGCATATGCATTTCTATGAATCCTAATAGAAGAAAAAATCTCCTCCAGTCAGAAATAATTCTTAACTTTGGGGTGTTTGTAAATAAACTATACACAATTGAAACAGAAAATCAGAGATTTCATGCTATTCCTACCAGATAAACATGTATTGTGACTAAGTCAATATATTCTACCACAGGCACAAATGTGCAAGTTCACTGTAATAATTGAGGACTTAGATGAAATTGTTCAGATTAAAGGCTAAAAAATAAAATAATCCTATCAATTGTTTATTGTTAATGGTGGTTGAAGTTTACCATGGAAATGTCATATACAGACTGAAGATATGTTTTTCCTCAGATTCTGCTGTAAAACTTCCAGTCTATGGCAATAAAGTGGCTTTGAAGAATGGCCCCATCAGTGTGTCTCATGTTCTGGTCCAGTAACCCTTTAGGCTATGCACAGTATCCCTCTGTGAGATCTCCAAGCCTCTGATGGCCAGGAAATGGACAGCATGACTCATATGCCAGCACTGTCCTGAGACACGGGTCACAACACCCATATCCAAAGACCAGTGTGAAAGGGGTCCTTCAGCTGGACACGTTGAGCCCACTGCACAGGCACATGGCTCACATCACCTTGTGGGCCCCTGACAAAACAGGTCTCTGGACCTGGGCCCTGTGGATTCATGCATTTAACAGCTGGCCTTTGTGTCTAAATTGCCTTGGAGGACAGCTAAGGACATGTTCTATCTGCTCTCTCTGAGCAATTAGCTGAAGGGAGTATCCTTGAAGTACTCCTACATACATTTTCACGTGAATAGGCCCAAGGTTTCCCAATGGGCTTAGTAATAAAGCTCTTTTTGATATGTGTCAGACCTGTGTCTAACATGAGAAGATGCAGATAACACCTGATGGTCTATGCATCAATGTTTTCGCTCTCTTCAGTTTTGTTGTAAGCCAGTGGTTGCATGATTGCAGAGGGTCAGAGAAAAGATGCAGTGATGGAAGAAGAGATGCCATCTGAGGTGTATGGCTGACCCTGTTAGATCCAGGCTTTCCTGAGACCATCTCAGGCTGTTTCAGGCAGGAGAGCTCTTGTACTTGGCTCTGCTTTGGGAAGACAGTTCAGTTCTCACACTATTTTTTTTCTAGTCCGTTAATGGAAGTGCTTTCCCAGAGTGCAAAAAGTACAAGGCAACAGGACATAATAACATGTATTAGCAGTCTCTGATATTAATAGTACAGATTGTCACATGATATGACAGTGATTAAAGTGGGCATGGATGGAGGTCTCCCTTTCTTCTGGGAGGCACTGTTCCCCTTTGCAAACAGAAAATAAACACAGCCCTTCCAGAGCATAAATGCCAATAACTGTGAAATTTTGATTAAATAATAGATATGTGTTCAGAAGAACTTTTTATAGTATGTGATTAAGAAAGATAACTAGACATCCTTACAGCTATAATGATAATAATTACCACAACACATAAAGTGTAGAATATGACACTGGAAAGGCCACTATTAACCTTTCCAAGGGTTATTTTTTGGTGCGTTTTTGACACTATGGACAGCAGTGTTCAGAGAACTAAATAAAACTATAGCTGTGACAGTTCTTTCCAGCCATTCTCTGGTATGTTAAAGAGGAGGTGCAGAGGGGAGTGAAATATCTTCTATTCAAAACAGATGTTTGTTTAATATCAAACATCTGGGTAGTCTTAGGCTGTTTTGCTGAGATTTCTACAACTCCTGGTAATTCAGAAAACTGACAACAGTGCTTCCCTGTTTAAAATTGGCCTATAAATAACAGCTCCATGCCCCAGACCATGTAAATTTCATGTTTCTAAAGTGTGATGCCATGTTGTCCAGCAGATGACATACATTATCAGATAATGCTAATCTGAGAATTCCACGTTATGACATTTCTGTGCCTTGCAGCTCTGGTGAAGAATTACAGACCATATAGGATTGATCGTAGAAACTGAACTGCTATTTTAGATCTTACCAGAATTACTTGGTGTGGAAGGGTTAGATAAATAGGTTGGGGAAGGCAGAAAAAATTGGCTATGATGGCATCAGGTTTCCCAATAGCGGAAGCAAGGAAAGGTAAATTCCAGGAGTCTAAGCATGAGACAAAGCAGAACGTGAATACAGTGTATAGGTGATATTGGTACAAATCACCTTAAAGATACCTGTGACTGAAAAAGGGAGAGCTAGCTCTGCAGCTTTGTAATCCACCTGTAACAGAGGCTGGCCTCTGTAAATCAGTCAAGCTTGCAAACATGCCATCTATGTTCAGTTCTGCTTTTTATATGATAAAAGAGTTCCTATTAGTCAGACTCTTCACAGCTGCAAAAATTATTTCCTATGAAGGTGAGAAGATGTCATTATTTTAAATTGTGGCATTGCAATGTAATAGATGGTGTGAAGGAAGGCTGTAAATTCTGGGTCAGTCCTCTCCACAGTGTCCTGCAAATAATACAAGCCATCCAGTAGCCCAAACTGCTCAGGATAGTGTTTTTAAAAACATTAATTAAATGGAATTGAAGTAAATTCAGCTAAGCCAAGATTTCTTCAACGATTTATTACTGAAAACACAATTAGCTGGAGGCATTTGGAGGAGTTTTGTGAAATCAAAGGCTGCACTGCTACTGAGAGTAAGTTTTCAAGCCGTCAACTCATTAATATCAGAAAACGTATGTGCTGCTGCAAGGCATCAAATAAGAAGTAAAAATATGGAACTTGCTACTGTGAATTCAAGAACAAATTCTAAATGCTAAAACACTTCCAAGCTGCTGTTACTGATGCCCTAACTTCATTCTTAAAGTTGACATTCAGACCCCTTATACTCAAAACTGTTGGTCATTGGGTCAGACTTTTCAAGCCCCTTCCAACCCAATGCATTCTGTGACTCTATGATTAAGCAGCTAATGGGTATAGCTATTGGGTTCAAATCGCTTTTGGCAACAGTTACCCTGATTTTTCAGGATTGCTCCTCTGACTCTCAGTTCTCTCAGTTTCACTATCATTTCTCAAGTTACTTTCTGCATTGTGCTGGATGCATAAAAAAATATCTGTTACTGGAACAAGGGCATGTTAGCCAAACTCAGGCCTAAGAAAGAAACCTGCTGCTCTCATCCATGTGATGCTAGCAACTCTGTACTTTGGCATCACAACTTCCCTGTGAAAGAAGCTGAGTTCAGTCTGCAGCAGCAGCTCAAAGGAGCAAATATCAGAAGCAGCAAAATGTTTTTTAACCAGCAGAGCAGGGCCTGACACTCTCTGCAGGTGAGAGTAGCTGCATAGGCACAAAGGAAAAGCAGTTTTGCATTAAACATCTGTGGGTAGTGAAAATTGAAACCACCATTCCTGTGTAAGTCTGTAAGAGTGCCCTAAACATCCATGGTCCCATGAAACTTTTGCCCTAATAGGAAGAATATATAAATGCAACTGATCCATTAGTATCTGAACTTCACTGTGCAGAAACAAAGCAGGAGTCCACCCCTGCCCTCCCCAGGATTTGTATTAATGTACCTCAAGAGTTTCACTGACTTCATGTCAAAAGCCATTTGAAGTGAATGCTCTCACAAGTTTGAAGTAGACTTCACCTGGGTGTTCAAAACAGTCTTAGGGCTAAAGAATCATCTTCCTCTTACTCATATACAGCCCCTATTGATGTGGGCTGTTTGTACACTGAAAGTAAAAATTTACTTTGTGGTCTGCCCCCAGAAAAAGCTGAGTTTATTCAAAAAGAGGACTTAGTATTCTCTGATTCAGCTGAAGGCATGTAGACAGACTACAATTCATCCTGCTTAGTCTAAGCTGTCAAATATAAGCCAAAGTCCCCACTGCCCACATAGTGTGTATGACAGTGTCCAAACTGGTAAATTTGTCTAAGCATTGGCTGAGAGAAGCAGCATATTTTTCCCGTGAGCATGTTGACTTAGCAAGAGAGCTACGTAATTTCTGAACCACGGGTTTTTTTGCTTACATACAGCTGAGAACGTAAAAGCAATGCTCATCCGTGTAGACATGGATCCTACTTCATTTAAGATTATGAATTGTCATCTGTGCTGCTTCCTCTCCTGTATTACATTGAAAGCAGAGGTAACAGGATTAAGGAATTTTGCCTTCCCACCCTAAGATGCATTTAAATGAATCAACCCAAAAGAGAAAATATGCAGTACTTTATTTTTAATTCCTACTGACTTTCACTGTTCTTTGCTTTCAGAATAGATTTAGAAATGCTAATTCAAGGAAATTATACGACTCCCTCTGATGACTTTGAGAAGCAAGTGCTAGAAATCTCAGGCAGGCCCAGATAAGGCTACACACATTTCATGATTTTGTTGATTTACTAACTTCTGTTATTAAACCCCAGCTTAGCTCCAGCACTGGGGTCATGGTATTGCAGGTTTTATCTTAGCCTGATTTGGCAAGGAAATTAGAGTTATGTTGTTCTCCAAATTTGTGTGTGTGTGAGCTCATTTAGAATCATAGAATCATAGAATCATAGAAACAGTCCAGTTGGAAAAGACCCTTGGGATCATCAAGTCCAGCCTATAACCCTACTCTATAATAGAGTCCACAGCTAAACCATATTCCCCAATACTACATCTAAACGACCTTTAAACACCTCCAGGGAAGGTGACTCAACCACCTCCCTGGGCAGCCTATTCCAGGACCTGACTGCTCTTTCTGTGAAGATTTTTTTCCTAACATTCAGCCTAAATCTATCCTGTTGCAGCTTGTGGCCATTCCCTCTAGTTCTACTACCAATTACTCAATCAAAGCTCATATCTCATTAGCCTGGGACAACCCAGGTTAAAGACACAGAGCCAGGACAGAAGCCTGCAACTTCTGCTGCTCTCTGAACTGCTTGGTGTTTTGTCACACACAAGTTTCTAGGCTTCTGGGGTTAACAGAGAAATTTTCAAAACTACAAGTAGTCACAAGAGATAACTGGCCACTGGTGAGACTCAACACTTAAAGGTGGTCGAGCTCTTCCTGTAAAGCTCCCCAACAAAACAAACAAAATATGTGAAATTTCTGGTTTTCCTTTTTTGCAGATTTAAGTTAAAGATATATATACCATAGCTGACAGAAGGAAAGCCAAGCAAAAATAGTATCCTGACTTATCATGAGAACAGGGCTATATCCTACCTTTTAAAAAACTGAAAAAAACTGCAGAAGGCATGGAGAAAATAAAAATGAAAAAATTACACAAGATATGGCAACCAACTTTTGTGGTGAGAAGTTAAGGAATTTGACCTTGCTTAGAGAGTGGAAGGGAGATGGAAGAGTGGCTTTTAAACATGGGAAGAGATAGTGAAAAGACCATTGATCCATGAAGTCACAACAAAAAATAACAAGTACAAGCAAATGATACCTTGCTCTGAACAGAGCATAATCATACCCTGCACAAACCCCTTTGTGTTGTGCTTCACTGGCAACTCTGAAAACATTAAAAACAAAGAAACAGATGAAACTTTTGTCCCAAGCTTGATTATTGTTAATACTTCTTTTGCCTAGTCCCTTACTCACTCACACAACAGTTACAGTCCTGCCCCATATGGCCCCAGTGGGCCATACCAGGGTACACATCCCACCAAAGGACCGATTCTTTCCACTTCTGTGTATGTACAGGTGGCCCTCTCTGTTTGGGTTACTCTGTGGTGCCATGTGGGAGTCTCTAACACACTCAATTCTCAGTGTAGTTGAGCTGACCTCATTAAAGCAGGCCCCTGTTACAGCCCAGGGCCTTAGATACTTCCATGTAATTTATACATGGAATGAGGAAGAAGCAGGTAAAGAGAGCAAGATCTGAAAATACAGAAATTACTACGGATTGTGTCCGTGAGCTAAACTAGAACCAATTGTGTTCAGTGATTTTACTTTTCAGCTAAGTCTCTTTTAAAAGACTGCAGTTTCTGAAGTTTCTTTTCCAATGCATAAGGCTCTCTGCCTTATGGGAGAGGGTTTAGAGAGCATCTGTCAGTGTTTAGTGGCCAGCCCAGCCCTAACCTTCAACAACTGAAACAGTCGTTTGGATGAGAATTATTAAATCATTAACTTTTAAAGGTCCTGCAGAAACAAGGGGTGCTGTGTAATGTGTTATGGTTGAGGCAAATGATGAATTGCATAGTTTATCAAGCATACATACATACATATAATTTATTTTTCAAATATACAGTGGTGGTGTTTATCATATATATGATAGCATATCATATCATATCCTTATGAAATGCCGCCACCAAATCATCAGTGCATATTTGCAGAGGTGCTTCACAGGTACCATTCAGGAGCCAATTGAAGTACACTGAAAAAAATGGATACATGGCAGAGATGAATTATGGAGCTTTTCCGAATTTCACTGCTCATGCACCCATGAGCTGTCTGACAAAGCATTTTTTCATATTTTATAAAGAATGCATCACTTTTCTCTGATGCCATAAACACACAGAAGCTACTCTGACCTCCAAGAGTGGAACATCCAATATAAAGTTAAGAAACTCCTAAGAGCATGTGTACAAACTTTAGGCAGTCCCATAAAAAGCAAAGCCTGGGCAGTAAAGAATAAATATTAGCCTGGAATTATTTTCATGTGTTCACTGGTCACAGTTCTGACCCTCTGGAAGCTCCTAGAAATATTGTCACTGCCAGTGCTGAAACAAGAGAAAACTTCAAGCTGCTCTTGAAATATTGTCGCTGATTTCCTGATGTGGACTCCCTGACTTCACAGACATGAATGGAATTTGGCTATGTGTGTTTAAGCTGCTTTTTGAAATTTCTAAATCTGAGACATGTTTGAAAATCAATACACATAGGTATATACCTCAGTAGTGGAAAAATTTGCTTTTTTGGCAAAAGTTCATCATGGTGAGACTTTTCTGTCTCCTTCATCACAGGCTAAAATGTCCACATAAAATGCATCCATTTATGCCAGGATGCAGCATTTCCAAGAAACTATACAGGTGTTTTCTGTTTTCCCTGGGAAGGAAATGGGATGGAACAGCAGCTTTCCCTGTTCTTCCCTACATATCAGGTCAAATTTCAGTCCCTGAGAGCACGTTGCACTGACAACATTAGTTTGGAAAGGCAGCTGTTGCATAGGATTTCCATACCTTTTTTTTGTGTTGTCTAATCCCAAAAGTTTCATAGCCAGAGATTCAAATAACCAGAGGGGCACTACTGTGTCTGAAGCACATACATAATATGTAAAAGAATTTGAGCAATATTTTCTTGCTAGAAAATTGTCATGGTTTAATCCCAGCCAGCAACTAAGCACCACACAGCTACTTGCTCACTCCTCTCTCAGTGGGATGGGGGAAGAGAATTAGAAGGATACAAGTGAGAAAACTCATGGGTTAGTAATTGAAATAAAATTAAGTAATAATAATAATAATCCTATTAATAATTATGATTAAAAAAATAAATAAATTGTAATGAACAGGAAAACGCAATGAGACAAATAAAACCCAGGAAAGACAAGTGATGCAAATGAAAACATTTGCTCACCACGAACAGACCGACCGATGTCCTGCCAGTCCCTGAGCAGTAGCCCCCTCCAGCCTTGCCCCTAGTTTAATGGCTGAGCATGACATCATGTGCTGTGGGACATCCCTTTGGCGAGTTGGGGTAAGCTGTCCCGGCTGTGTCCCCTCCCAGCTTGTCCCCCAACCCACTCGCTGGTGGGGTGGGGTGAGGAACAGAAAAGGCCTTGACTCCACGTAAGCGCTGCTCAGCAGTAGCTAAAACCTCCCTGTGCTATCAACGCTGTTTTCAGCACAAAGCCCAAACACAGCCCCATATCAGCTACTATGAAGAAAATTAACTCTCTCCCAGCCAAAACTGGCACAAAAAGCAAGCCTAGTTTTCACAACTCCCTTTTGTGAACTCCAATAATATTTTTTAAAAATCATATTGTTGTAAAAAACCAGTATAATTGTTCATGACTTATGAGTTTGCTGATTTTAAGGCCAGAAGTCATTGAGAGGACACCTGACCTCCTGCGCAGCAGAAGTCACAGCACCTCGCGCTGCACAGCAGTTCTGATGCCCATAACTTGCTTTCACGCCCAACTCTTAACAGGACACCTTGAACATGTGTTCAGTAGTTAAATGTTGTGATATTACACAGGATTTTGCTAGTATATGTAGGAGATATATTTGCTAATATAGAGAGTATAAACATTCTCCCTTATGTTAATGACATTTCTAATAACAAACTGTAAGATCTGCCTGGGTCGATTGCGATGGCTTTCCTACAATGCTGGGGCTGAAAGCCTTCTGACCTGAACCACAGTTTTGGAGAAACCCTGGGGTTAGTCTGGATACAGATAGACCCCCGAGGGACTTGAGCATTTGCTAAGAACAGTCCTGGACACTTGACTGTGTGAGATTCCAAAAATATCACGTAGCATCAAACTGACCTAAAATTTTCATTGGGGACCTACTGCTCCCTTGTCTAAGATATGTGTAACAAAACAACAACATCAACAACAGCAAAACCCTACCCAAAAAAAGTCCTGCAGGGATGACTAAGTTGCATCAGTTCTCCCAGAGGTATAATGTATACAAATCAAATCAAAATATAAATCATTCCACCCTGTTGTGGGGTTTATGCACAGTTTCTTTTAATAAAATATGCAAATATTTTGCAGTAAATTGATTTCCCAGTTTCAGTTCTCTTATCTCCATATTTATTATTCATGATTCTTCTACACCCCCACTTGAGCAGATGAAAAAAAAAAAAAAGAGGGAAAAAAGCTGTGTAGAGTTCACTTGCTTTTAGGAACTAGCTTTATTATTGTTATTATTAGCACAATTTTATACTCCTAGGAGTGAAAGATAAATGTAGATATTACTTCTAATCTCAGCCAAAGCTAAGAGGTAATACAATGACACTCTCTTTAATGCAAATCACTGCAATAAATGACTACATAGCCCAAGTGCTCTACTGCATTACAAATTGTAATGAAAGTTTGAATCGCTGAGCAAAATGACTGTTGTTTAACCTGTGACCAAGCTGGATGGTATCAGTTCTGTTGTTAAAGGTGTACACACCATGACTGTACAGGAAATAAACCCAAATATTTCACTTATCTAAAATTGTTGCTAAATAGGGGGTTTGGTTTTAAAAAAAAAAAAGTCTTTTTTTCCTACAGGAAAGCAAGCAGCTAAAATTGCTGGTCAGTTTTATATTGCAATAGCCAATGTATGTAATTGCTATTTTCCATCACCATGTGGTTTACAGGTTTGCGGCAGAGAATCAAGACTGATGAAACCCTGGCGCACTGTTCTGGCTGCTGGTGGGGGAGGTCTCTGTTGGAATAAAAGACAGAAGGATGAGGGAGCCACTGACCGTCGGGGCGGCAGAGCAGGCGCAGCTCATCATGTGCCAGGAGAAGGTCAAAGACAAAGGAAAGAAAAAGGAGAAGGAGACTCTGAAAAGAACCAGATGTTTGGTTTCAGTCCTATATAGAGAAGACCCTATCATGCTACAGGTAGTTTAAATATAACTTATTACAAGCATATGCTCCAAGTAAGTTTCATTTTTGCCAGCTTTACACAAATGGAGCTACTTTCAATTTAATTAGGCATAATGATTTCTTCCATTAAGAACCTCAGTGGATTACAGGTCTCATTTTAAAAAATGTGTCTGTGATTCAGCAATCCAGTTGCCTTTCGAAGGATTTAAAAGTTTTATTCCTTTACAAATAAAGAGCCAGTCCTGCAAATATTCCAGTAGGAGTTATAGTCGAGTAACAAACCCTAGAGGAAAAGAAAGATTTTTACAGATATTCTAGGTTTGCTGGAGTGGCTCAAGGATTCAACTAAATTTTCTTCTGATAGTTGCACTGCCTTATAGGAGTTTAGGTGACTGTAACCATGCATTTTGATCTTTCCAGAAACAACATTTTCATCTAAAAATTCCTTGAAGAAAACTTCCCAACAAGACCCTAAGGTGGGCTATTTGTGAGAAGAGGACTCTGCAAGGTTTGGCCCAAAGCGCTGAAGATCAAATTCTCTCTCAAGTCAAAGAAATTGTGTCAGCACAGAATCTGGCCTTAGGTATCAGCGGTGAAAAGAGACTGCACTGCAACTGCATTGGCATTGCAAATCAGATGGGGGAAGAAGGAAAACTTCACAAAAAGACCTTACATTTCTTTCTGATCATTCCATTTCTTCTCTGCCAAGAAACCGATGGGGTTTGTTTCTGCACTTCAGCATCAGTTTTCACCCAGCATAAATCCCCTGCTTTAAATGGAATGGCGTCATTAAACTAATGTGATGACATGGAAAGTCACATTCCTATCTCTGGAAAAGACTTGCAGCTTTATCAACAGTAGAATAATCCTCTTTGTAGCCTGACAACAAGTCATTTACTGTAGACAGGTTTTTTTGATGTTTGTTGTTTTCTTGACAAGCCAAATAAGATGGCTTTTCATCAGAGAACCTGAAACTTTGCTAGAAATTATGACTGGCCATTTGCTTTTTCTCTACAGTCTTACTCAAAGAGCTTCTAAGGTCTGTCTTCTCTGCAGTGGTGCACTCCAGGTCCTAAAGCAGAGGTGAGGCATGGCAGTGGGTCAGGGAGGAATAGGCTCCAAACTGCTGGATTTCTTACTGTGGTCAGCTTCTGCTCACTGCTGCTTGGCTATATCCAGTACAGAACTTTATTATTATTATTATTATTATTATTATTATTATTATATTAAGATGTAAATTAAATTTTAAAAACTCTGCAAAACAAAAGTCTGCTTGCAGAAGTTTGTTCATGTTGCAGAATACTATCTGTAAGTCCTCCAGCTAGGCTAAAAGCCTATCCCACTGCTCCTTGGGATTTCTAGTGAATTAATAATGTCACTGATGAATATTCAAAAGTAGGCAGCTATTGTGCCTCCAAGCACATAATTAATTATTCATTACACATTTTTATTCACTGAATTAAAAAACACAGGGTGCTCTGGGAAATGAAGTGTACTTCACTGCAGGGGCATGAAATTCTACACTGCCCCTTTAAGGATTATTACTCTGTATTTATAGTTGCCAGGGCAACATAAATGCTGGGCAATTAGATCATGGGTTGTCCCCGAAGACTGATGGGATAATAAGCAGTAGTCAAGTATTAAGTTGACCCAGTAAATGTCCCACATGAATAAACCTGGGCTAGGACCACAGCTGGCATCTTTCAAATAAAACTTTTACATTAATATAGTTTAAAAGGTGCATTTATCCAGGAACTGAGCATGCATCCACAGTGGGAAGGCTGTGGAAAGGGCTAATACCACTTCCCCGTGGTGGTCCGCAGGCTTTGTTCCTCGGGCTGGGCTTTGTGCAAAGTTTGGAGCATACTGAGCCTCTAAAAAGCTCCGAAGAAGCGGGGGGAGCCCCGTGTTTACCGCCTAAGAGCCAACATTCTGTGCCTGTGGAAGATTTGCTTTTCCCTAATTATTCTGCAAAACTCACCAGTGGGGGAGAAAATCAGTTTTGTTCTGGGCTTTGAGAAAAGCAGGTATTAAAATTTGCAGAAAAATAGAACTATTTAACTAGGTATGCTTTTGCCTTAATATCAGTTTAACAGAAAAATAGAGCGGAAAGAACCCCTGTACATTATTATCTTGAAAAGTGTTACCAAGAGCATTTTTTCTGGACAGTAAAGAGTGATCTAAAAATATCAAATTAACAGGACCAAAGAGATACCCCTAAATGACTTTTTTTCAGTTTTGATGCAAAAATCAAATTGTTGCTGGCTACTAGCCATCCCTTTTTTTCACTGAATTAATTTTCTGCAAATCATTCCATGTAATTTCAGAATTTTATCTTTCTCTCAAAACTATTTTCAAGTTAAAAAAAAATTGTGGAGAACCCCTCTGCCACACATTATTCAATTTTTTCTCCATTAATACTTGTTATATTATTATTTTTTAACTTAATGCTTTCCACTGTCCCCACGGGTGACACAAGGTGATGGTTTATTGTGCTTTTAGATCACTAATTTCGTAGAGGAAAATGGGAAATCGTAGCTTATCTCTGCCTGCAGACACTTGGCTATGCTAGAGCATGAAATAGTTCTCAGTTAGAGATACAGTAATGCTTTTATAGTTTTGTAATACAGGGAAAAAATACAATTCCCAGGAAGTATTATACATCCCTCAGTGTAAGAGAAAAGACACATTTTATCAGTGAGTATGTGTGTGCATAGATTTATCCAAACGTATAGATACACATCACATTGCCCCAGACAGTTGAATGCGTTTGCTCATTCATTAAAATTATGTTTCCATATAATGAAATGGCTTTGTAGTGAAAATATTTTAAGGAAGAAAGCAAATGCTTAGGCAGAATTTTTCTATGATAGTATTATTTGCCAGAATTTCCCTAGCTTTCAACAGACTACACTTTTAATTATTTGGGGCACAGTTCTGGCTGGCAAGCAGAGAGGTGTACCTTCCTCCTAAAGGTGAAAAGGAGGGGCACCGTAAATTGTTGAGAGGGGCAAGCTTGGTCAGACACTGGGCGATGTGGTTTTGGAGCATGTTAAGAATTTTTACCTGATCAGATCCTGGGAGTTGAACAGCTTATCAGACTGAGCTCTGAGTCTGGTTACGGGTATGGGTCACCCTTGTCACGTCGGATGGGATCAGCATCCTCACGTGCTCAGCAGGAGTTTGTTCAGTAGGTGGAGCAGGACAGCCCCTGAGCGCAGCCAAAAAACCTCAGCTGCAGTAGTCAAGGACATTCACCCTGTCGGGGCTCTCCTCTACCACATAACGAATCCACGGGGATAGCAAACCCTAGGATATCACCGCTGCTGCTTTTATTACTTACTATTGAGTCCTGTGCGTATTTCCCAATGACAAGTCAAGAGGTACACGGGGATATTTCTAGGTACAAAATATATTCATTTTCATACTTATAAATATGGATGTGGTTATATTTTATATATGTGTATACAGACACTAAAATGGAAAATGTCGACAGCAAATTAATTCGGTTGCATTTGTGGATTTGAAATATCAGCAAAATATCATTTCTAGCAATTATTTTTAGCTGCAGGTAAATGATAGAGGACTGGCTGCTTCAGCAGCTTGTATCTGTTTATTAATTACAAGAATGCAAAAATTTGACAAAAACAATTGAGATTTCTTTCATGGCATTGTGCATATCGGGACAATCTCCTGCAAAATTGGCCATTAATTCTCTACTTGGACATTGTCCACAAGAAACCTGACAAAAATCAGCTGCAATGAATGCATCTGCAGCATTCCAGTCTGGTTTGTTGCTGCAGGAAGACACAAAATAACAATCTGATGGGGAATCTCCAGCTTGCTTAATGGTTAGAAAAATTAGGAACTGTCCTAGCTGGCAAGACCTAGCAAGAAAAACAGCATGATCAAACAGAAATGTTGATTTTGCTGGAAGGAACAGACTACCCAAAGCTCAAAGTAGACTCACATGGAGATACTCAATGGCTATACTAATAGTAACACTGAAGAGATGGGATTTATGCAGCTACAGCTTTGGCCAGAGAAGTGATATCCCGTGATCTCCCCAAAATGATCTGGCAGCTCTTGCTTTAAAGTCCAAAGTTTAGCCCAAGGCAAGGACCCATTTTCACCAGTATTTCTCTCCTTGAAGAAATGATGGGCTTTGGGGATAACACGGTATTCTTAGACTGCATGGGTTGGCATTGAGTTCCCTCGGTCCCATTCAGCTGAAGACATTCACCTCAGTCTACATAGCACAGCAGAGGACTTCACGTGAATGAGGAGTATCAGAATATCCATATGTGGGAGAGTAAATGCTAACTAAAGCCAAACACAGCACCAGCAAGGTCCATCTTGGCAGCTTCCTAGGCAAGGTAACAACAAAAGCTCATGCTATTACCCAAATTTTAAATTAAGAAAAAGACGCATACAGCACTTACAGTGACTTGAACATGCATCTTATGAGGTCCATGTCAGTGAGATTTTTGGGGTTGGTAATTTTTTGCTCAGTTTAACCATCAATGAACATCCAAGATAGAAGCCTTGCATTTGTAGGAAGAGGAAGACCTCCAGTCTTCCATAGGAGTTGAAGTAACTTCAGCAGGTAATTCCTAGAGTTCAGACAAAAGAACTATCGTTGGTGGGAAAGTCACTGAAAGAAAACATGAGTGGTTTTGTTTTCATTAAAAATGTGGAAGTGGCCACCACAACAGGAAGCTCTGCCACAAGGCTCCAGTGACAAAAACATCTGGACAACCACCCGTGTGTCTAAAAACTGCTTTAAAATTTCTTTTACAATTAATTATATTGCATAGCTCCCTCTGTACAAAAGGCAGAAGCTGGAAGCTGGTGGGAGCGCAAAGTGTAGAGACTGCATCTGAACGAAATTTTCTGGTGCCGGCTGGCGAGTCACAGTATCAAGCGTGACACATCATGCACCCATGATCTCACCTCTCTTTGGCAATTAATGGTAATGGCCAGGAACCCTGCTTCTTGCATGCAAGGTCTAGCCAAAAAATTGTTTAAATACATACCCACCTATTTTTCTAGGACCAATTTCAGTCTTTAACTGCTTGGAAACAGCAAAGCCTCCACATCATAACTTTTCACTGCCTAGGCATTACTGCAGTGACTGTTAAGAAACAGCTACACAGAGGCACTGCTACCACATTTATCCAGCCCATCTCCTGCAAATTGGTTTCTTCCACTTTTTCCATTCATGCCCATTCACACTTTCTGCATCCAAAACATAATCCTCTTCTAAGGCTGATATGTCCTGTCCGCTGTCCTTCTCCCACAGCAGTGCACCTCTGCTTATGATAAAGTAAATGTTAATAATCCTAAAAATGTGACAAACTTATTGTGGAAACACAAGGCCTCTCTTTTTTTAAGTCCCTGGCTTTCCTGTTTTCTTTTAAGTGTTGGCAGCTGTATGACATCTAGGGCAAAATCTCCTTAGGATAACCAAGTTGTCTTTGGTCTCTCTAGGAAATGCTGGGCACATGTGAAGGAGTCTGTATCAGGCCTAAAAGTACAGGAGCAACCCTGTGAAACAAACACAGTACTCAAATTGCTAGCATTCGCTTTTTTCCTAGAAGAGGAAAGTTATTCATATATATACGTATGTACATTTACAAATATATGTACTGAAAATCTAAAGCCCACACTATGTGGAAGTGTCTGTGTACTAAGGCATCGGTCTTAAAATCAACAGCCACTAATAGCACACAGAAATCATTGGTACATTGGTACCAGAGAAAATTGACAAAGCAGGGGTGGGGAGACACAGATTTCCTAAATTCTCATCCTGTGTTGAAGTCCTCTGCCCCTCCAAGGAGTTCAAGAATTTATCCAGACAGGTTAATGTGGGGTGATGTGCATGCAGATTCACTCCATCGAAGGCATTCTTGATTTACAAAGGAAGAGCTGACACTGGAAAGATCACAGTCATTATGTTACATGGGTTAAAGGAAAAGAGTTTTTAGAGAGACATATTTGCCTTCTAGGGCATCTACAGTGCAGCAGCAGGGAGGAGAGGATGGAAAGAACTGAAGGAAAGATTGAAGTTACAAAAGAAGGGTAAATTGTGCTCTATTAAAACAGCATTAGAAAAAAAAATCATGAAGGAATATCTACATCCCAGGCAACTCACATCAGTCAACCTAATTCTTACAGTTGATCAGGAGCACTTGATGAAATCTTCTATTGAAGGAATCTGTTACATGACTTAAGAGATGCAGTTAGATATAGTCTTATGGCTAAACATACAGAGATATATGTGTGCATGTATCTCGCTATGTATATTGGGAGAACAACTGTGCAATTCGTCTGCACTAGACACAAAGAGAAGAGGGAGAAAGGAAAAGAATGGGAAAAGGAATTTGTCTCTCCAACAACTCCCAATCCTTAATTACAATACACATAAATAAGGAGACAGGCAGACAGGTAGGCAGAAGGGCACAGATAAAAGGGCATGTATGTTCAAAGGAAACATAATTACCTGCTATTCCCTTGCTCTGTGGAAAAAAGTTCAGAGTTTCAATACTGACAGAAGCTAAAAATTGATCCATAGAAAAATGTTCACTTCACTGGAGGCTGCAAAAGAGCCTCGGCAACTGACACAGAGGAAAGTTGTTCTGAATTCCTTCAGGCAGGTTGGAAGGCAGCTCTGACTTGAAAAACGCAAGAGGCCTTTGAGGCATACAGATGCCCTCCTTTCTGAAAAGTTTTTCTTGGAAAGCAAACTTCCTTCTCTCAACTCACACTTGGCAGAGAGGATTGCGGTCCAGGCTTGCTGTGCAAATGATTTCATTCCAGTATCAGTGGACATGGCTCAACAAAAGTTAATAGCCTGTTTGCTGCTTACAGCTTTTTATATCAAACACAAGTAATCATCTGATCTGCCCCTTCCCTCTCTCAGTTCTCCTTAATCTCTCTTTCCTGCCCATCCTAGCTAGATTCTCCTTCTCTCCTCCGTCTTCGGACAAACCCAGCCTGGGAAAATGCAATAATCATTCCTTTCCAAGTCCTGTCCCCTTGCAACACAAAGGATTCGAGCACATCTGGAGGTGAATGGATTACTGACTTTCATCTCTACAGCGTAATGTGGTATTAATCCCCCTGCCCCCTCCCCCCAAAATCTCTCTGTGGGGCAGGGAATAGCTCTTTCTCCATGTTTCAACAGCACTCAGCAAGACGAGATCTTTACTGAGCCTTTGGCCATATACAACCTTAGCAGTAATACTAAGCTGATTTTGAAGACTCCATGGGCTGGACTGGAGGCTCCAAGGCTGGGTCAGAGCAAGCAGTTGGCAGGGCTCTGCTGGTCCTGCATGTCCTCCTGCTGCTTCTCCTCTCCTCCAGCACTGCACCAAGCTTCTCCTATCAGTTTTCTATCAACAGGGACATTTTCTGTAAGGCAGTATTAGAGGTTCTTCTCTGTCATCATCTTCAGCCATGTCCATATTTTCTTTAGAGCAATAATGAAAACAACATATTCACCAGCTGGGTTATTTTTTTCCCTAGATTTAATCTGTTCAGGCTCTGATTTACATATTAAAAGCACTAATTAGCCCCTCAGAGTGTCTGAGCACGGATAGTGCAATAACTGGTCATGTAGTCACTAGAGATCACTCCCCAGTGCTTTTTGGTAAGATCTCATGTATACAGTCTCAGTCTCTGGATGGCAGGAATGGCCATGTGTAGAGGGTTGTCTGCTTTGTTTCATAGCATTGAGGGACTGTAGTGCCGGATTGCTTCATTCTTGCATTTTTTCTTCTCTTTGAAGTGTCATGTTTGATCTGTCTGCTTGTCTGTCAGGTTTTCCCCCTCCCCCATTCCCCATCGCATTACATGCAAAAGCCTGTGAGAGGACAGACCGCCTTTGGCCAATGCCGGTGCAGAAAATTCCAATCCAATCAAAGGCACGATGGCCTTTTCTCTCAGCTTTGATGCTGCATTCAAATAAACAAGAACTTTGCACTCAGAAAGAAAAAAAAATTTAATAACCCTCTGAGCCATTCTTCTGGCTAAGGATATTTGAAGGAATCATTTAATTTTCTTTGCATGTTTAGAAGTCACCTACAAAATGTCTCACTGGTCTGGAAGCAATGTTGCGCAGCCCCAGGTGAGAGGCCTGAGTCTGAATCCTGATTGAGCTTGTTTCCAAAGCTGCGAGGATCTGCAAACCCTCCAGGGTGGGAAGAAAGGTTCTCTAAACCCAGCTAACAGGGTTTTGATACTTAACTTCTTCTGGAAATACGTAAAAGCGAGACAAGCAGCCCTTCCTGAGCAATCACTGTGAATACTTCCTGATTTTAGAAGCTGCAGAAGGTCCCATTACTCTGGAAAAGGTTCATCACATGCAATGACAGTTTTTGCTTGGGTGATGGGAGCTGGTATCACCAACATGGCATTGAGCTACAATTGCCTCATGGCACCAGGCCCCTTGGAGGGATATTTGCAACATATTTCATCAGCACATTCCTTTGGGAAACGCAACAGCGCAACTGGGCACCAGGCAGGGGCACTTCCCCCTCTTCTGAAGAAGCTGTGCCATGGAGCAAAGGAGATTTCTAGGATTTTTGAGCCAAGGCTAGGAAGGAAGCAAGAACAAACCATCTAAATCAGTGCCAAGGGCCTCGAGGAGATAAAGTTCTCCCCATCACTCCACTCACGCATCTTAAATAATCTTGCGTGAATATCCTAACTCCATCCCCTGCCAGGCAAAGGGTTTTTGGAGTGGGAACTTGTCCTGAACAACAGTTTAAGTGCTAATACTAGGAGAGGTGGCGTCCCTGCCCATGACAGGGAGGTTGGACTAGATGATCTCTAAGGTCCCTTCCAGCCTAGGCCATTCTATGATTCTATGATTCTATGAAATAAAAATGATTACTGTGTTCTCCTTGCTCTGTTTGCTAGCTGGCCAAGGAAAACTAGCCATAGCCATTAGCCCCTAAAACAGTTAAATCTATGACTAGGACTCCTGAGCACTAGAGTGAGGCAAGTACTCAGCACAGCAATATTACAAGACAGGAAAAGGTGGCATTTAGGTAGAAAAAAAACAAGTCTAGGTAGAAAAGAACAGGAAAAATAAGTATTTCTTGAGGTTGTTGTCCTGAGTGAAACTTAGCGTTCTGATTCAAATGATTTTTGGTGCCATTATACTTCTTTGCCTAGAGGAGCCCTAAAGCCTATGAGGAGTTGCAATACCATAGAGGAAAGAGGCAGATGGCGTCTACATAAGCACCAGAGGGTTTGGCCAAAAACCAAGGGGAAATCATCTTGGCTGAACCACCATCTTTGCTAGCTATTTTCTTCATAACAACACTACACTTCTCCAAGAGTCCCATTTAAGAATACGTTTTTTAAAAAGCTCAGATTCCAATGTTACCAGGAGCCAAATCTGCAAGACAGCCCAAGAGGCTGGAAAACAGTACCTTCTAAAATCGTTGATTTCTCTTCAAGTTAAAGGGAAGAAATCATAGTTGGATGTAGGTCTGGTGACACAACTGTGTAAACCACCCCCTGCCTCCAGGAGAGGCAGATACATCTGACATATTTTAAAACTTGATGCAAAGAAAGTAACTCAACAAAAGCTATTTGATTTAAAATATAGGCTCCCTGAGGCTACAGGAAGAGACCCTCTGCCTACTGAGGGAGCTGTTTGACTAATGCCAGCTCTTGTGAGATGCCTCTCCAACCTTTACAAGGGTTGGGAATGCTCAGCAGACATCCTATTCTGATTAGTAGCTTTGAAATTACAACTGAGACTATGGAAATGCCATCATCCTCAGTGTGTGTCTGTGATTTCAATAAGAAAGTCTCAATCACAGCTGGACATATCCCACAAAGAGCAAGAGAATGACTGTATTTAAGAACTCCTCCTTCAAGATAGGGATTTTGTCTTGAATAGATGAGAGCTGATGAAGGTTTTTCCATGAAAATACTACAGCTTTGCTGTCAAATATTTGTAGGGCAGTGTCTCAAAGACCTCCAGAGGGAAAAAAACCTTCAGTCTTCAAGTAAAGGCATCATTTCTTATCCAAATTTCCTTTTAAAGAGTGTGTCTCAAGACTCGTTTGTCAGATCCTGTGATAATGCAGACAGCTAATTTTCCGCAAACTTCCCAATAACTGAAGCCATATGTTTTCCTTTGATATAGGTTCTGTCGAATTAAAAGTTTTGGCAGGAAACAATTATAGCCTGTACTTAGTGCTAGCTAGACAATAGGAAAATTTAGGGTTTAGTGTTTGGTTTAGAATGATCTGCTAGAGAAGTAAGTTGGAGGCCTCCATACTGCCTGAAGCAAAACACCTTCGTGCTTCCCTGGTGCACCAGCCTCGCAAGCTCATGGTTTCATACTTCCTCCTTCCCCTTTTCTGCTTGTGCCTTTATTGCTTTCAGCTGTCAAATGAGATACCTCCTTCATTCCTGGCCCACTTAAATAATTTCACTTGTTTCCTGCTCTTTAAACCTTTCTGCTGTCACTCTATCAATGTCTTCTCCTCTGATTGCAGGTTTTCCAGATGGAATATATCTTCTTCCTCTTGTTTCTGTATTTCAAGTCTCTGCAGTCTCAGTGCCATTTTCAGTGTCCAGTGACCTTACTGAGACTCAGTGTTGTATGCTCAGCCTTCTTTTGCAACTTTATAAAAGCTCAACTTTAGGAGATGATAGACTAACAGCTCAACAGAAAACCATGTTCTATTTCTCACTGCCAACGTGTCACAGCAAGCTCTCCTTGAATGCTGGGGTAGCAAGTCACCATGCTTGGGGTGCTGTTGTCTGTAAGCACATTAGGAGTGTGCAATTTTTGACAGGGGTAGGCATGAAGGCTCATTAAAAGCTTCTGTGATGCCTGTTACAGAAGTAGCAATTATAAAGTTCAATTTTATAACCCTCTAGTCTCCCTAAAATGGCAAAGCAAACCTCTGTTTCCACCAGCAAAGCCACAGAAATTCTTGCCTTAAAGCTACAAAATAATGCCAGTTCTCAACTGACTCATGAACTGCATTAATCAGACTCACTGCAAAGTGTGTACATCAGCCACTGCTGTCTTGGAGGAGCTGACCTGAGTGTGAAGCTTGTGGCCAAACAAGACCAGCTGAGCAGCCTGCGACATGAGCTGCGCTGGAAATACTTCCTCACCAGATCAGCTCTACAGTCTCACATCCTACTCTGTATCTCTAGTACTATTTCTCCCCGAAATTTTCTCTTTGCTCTATGGATGGAAGTCCATGTGCATCCACAATTGGGGTAACTAAGACCTTAACTCCCATCACCTGTGTGCACTCTCATCCTAAAGGATGCAAGCTTTCCTTCAACTGCCTGCTGCACTGTTAGCATATGTGTACTTAGCTTAAAATTAAACTAAGGCTTAACCACTACCACTGCTTAATTGCTGGGTAAGAAAAAGCTTTATGCTGATGACCAGGGTATCCTTTTCTCCATGCTGTGCACGCTCATTTCAAGGTCTGCAGTCTGGATCATACTCATTAGTGAGCTAGCAGAGTAGCTCTTACCTAGCAGGCCAAAGTCCACAGTGTCACATTTTGGTAACAGAAAGATGTTGCTGAAAATAATTGGGTCTGGCAGCGCTCCGTTGGTTTCCAAAACCAGTCCAATAGCTCCAACGCTCACTGAGTGTTTGGTTGCTCTGTAAACCAGCCACATGCCTAGATATTGTGCCCAATTAATCTGGAATGGGTTTGATTTAACAATGTATATTTGCAACAAGCTGCTTCTATTAAAAAAAAATCCTTTGTTTTATCCCAGTTACACCTTTTTCTCTTTCTCTCATCAGCTGTGTGGCTGCCAGTGCCCACAGGTATTCCTCTGGGATGTGGCAGGAGACAAGAGTACAACTGGCTTC
Organism: Apaloderma vittatum; assembly: GCF_000703405.1. NCBI lineage: Eukaryota > Metazoa > Chordata > Aves > Trogoniformes > Trogonidae > Apaloderma > Apaloderma vittatum. Next base: position 22,647 of record NW_009706743.1, on the reverse strand, counting down.
TTGACAAGGGAGAGGTGCTCTGCCAACTGCTACCCATTGACTGGAGTGTGTGCTTGGCTCTGGGAGGCACGTGCTGCTGCAATATGTATCTCCCTTGAGAAATCCATCCTCAGAAATCATGACCAGTGCTGAAATGTTCTCAGATCTCATTGCACTTTCAAAGCATGGAAGTTGAGCATCAGAAGAACCAGTCAAAAAATACGCATTTAAATTGTTGGAAATAGCAATACTGTGCTTTCTCCCAACACCATTTCTGCAGGTTTTGGGGTTGTTTTTCTCTGCATTGAACCCGCATCACCAGTAACTGCACAGACAGGGCAGATCCAGCCTCTAGATGAATGCTATCTTCTGCCTGAGTTCAAGACATACTCTCCTTGGAGGAATGAAGTTTCCATTCAAACAAATTTGCAGATATTCAGCAATGTTAGCATTATACATTAACACAGGTGCACTATGTGCAAAGAGGCACATCTTCTCTAACTTGGAAAACAGAATTTGCAGAGTTAGAGGTGTCTGATCTAGTCTGGTGACCAAAATCTGGGGTCAACATCGTTACCCTGATGTAACTCCAGGCTCACTCCACTGAAAATGGAATAATCAAGGTAGTGAGCAACTTCAATGATTTCTCTAAGAGAAGCTTATGGTTACGATGATTCCTAATAGCCTCCAACATTGGAAGAGACAGAATTTTACCTGAATGAATGGGGTTAGAGAACACCTGAACACAAAGTATTCTTGCATCACAGGTATACTACATTTCAGTAGCAGGGATGCTCAGGTTTTGCTGATGGCCTCAATGACCTTGAGAACAGAACAGAAGAAACTAGATTTAGTTTCAGAAAATGCGAAAAAATCACATTAGTGATAGAGCCTAGAAGAATTAAATGCCTTAATGCATTATTTCTCATGGAGTATCAGCAACTTTTAATTAGTATGTGAAATATTTCTTCATACTAGCTAACTAGTTTGGGAGGAAGTAAGCTGGATTTGAATATAAGTGTCCGAGTTCAGCTAGCCCAGCCTCAACTTCCGAGCAGCGTTATCAACTCCTCCCATTCAACACTTTGAAGAGTTTTGCTTGATTGTCTGCTTCCAAATCCTACATCCACTCAGCAGCCCCCCTCATTTTCCTTCTAGCAGACAAAGTCTGGAGTGGGGAGTTTGCTTCCATCGTTTGGCTTACACTGTAGACAAAAGAGAAAGTAGGGAGCCCATACAACCTCCGGGCACCAAAAGTCCCCTTCTCAGTGCAACATGGGACTGGAGAGGGAAGGGGCTGGCTTTTGCATGATTTCCAGACCAAATTTTCCTTGTGAGGGAGGAGGACGACAGTGCTGGCATGGAGTTATCCTCTTGGAACATTTTACTCTTTCACAAAGCCCTCCCCAAGTTGTGCACGATCCAGCCCTCCAGGACAGCTCACATTTCTGACCAGATTGTGCACAAGGTTCCAGCAGCCGCCTGGAAAGTCACTCCAGCAATTAAGTGTTGGTAGATTTTTTTTTTAATATTTTTTTTTAAAATCTGAAGGATATGGCCCACTGTGTGGGGTATTGCAGCCACCCTCCCTGTCAGGCCGTTTCACAGTAGTATTGTGGCGCCATGGAGAGGAGCTAATTGGATTTGTTGTCACCTCCCGAAGCTGCCAGGAGCTCACGTCTGCTCTGGTTACAGATGAAGACATCACGGTGACAGGCTTAGAGATGGCTCAGCTGGCATCCTAGGGCCACTAATAGAGCCATGTTGATTTAATGTCCGAGCGGAGAGGTGCAGACAAGCTGTTCAAGTTTTCTATTCCAAACAAAGCAGAGATCTGTTATCAGTTGTCTGTGGATCAGTAAATAAACTTCCATGTGGCTCTCACAGCACCTAACCATCACTACAGAAGAATGACAAAGTATTTTAACATTGAGATGGTGCTTTTAAATGAGAGCACTGTCTCTATGGTTTATATTGCCCTCAGGGAAATCAGTTAATTCCTTCATACATAAATTTTACTTAACTATGTAATTATGGATGAATCCTATTAGTCTTTAAATTGCTCAGTAGTTAAAAGGTGTGTGTGTGTGTTTCCTACATCTCTTTTTTGTAGAATGTACAGATCATCTGCACTTATGAAGATTAAAAGCCTATTTGGGGATTTTTGTTTGTTTGTTTTTTCCACTTTTAAGTGAAAGCACGGAATTTATTCAGAGACAGGAGCATGATTTTTTTTGCTTTTCTGTACAGTACTATCTACTCAGAGCACAAAACTGGGCTTAGGCAGCATTTCCTTTTTCCTCCATGCTCTTGACATCTGTGTCAGGAGTCACTCCAGCCTCTGCCTGCATTCACATGGTATTGCCCACCTCTCCTTTGTGCTCCATGCTAAGTCATCGCTCATGCCAGTGTGATGACCATATGAAAGCTCAGACAGGACAGTGTGCTTTGATACCCATCTTCACAACTCTGAGCCATGGCTGAAGTACAGCCCTGAGCTATGTTTTTGAGGTCTTGGCTCCCAGTGCCACATCAGACTTTCTTTCAGCAGCACTCACGTGCCCCTTATATACTGCAGACTTAGGATTCCGAGAGCACCAGGAGATCTGCTCTTTCAAAAGCCACGTTCGCAGCCAGAGTTCCAAAGGAGCTCAGCACCTCCCATATTAGTGCCAAAATGAGACCTTCCCCTGGATGACTTAAGGCAAGTGGAGCACTTTGAATAATCTGGTCATGCCTAAACCTACAGGCATTTATGAAACACACCTGTGGTTGTTTAGGAACTTGCCCTCTTCTTTAGGAAACCTCAAATTCAGTCCCATCCTGAAGAGCTCAGCCAAGAGAGCAAGGTGCTTCCCCAGTGCCACCAAGGAAACTCACTGCAGCCCTGACAGCTGCCAGCCCGATCATCTCCAGCCAAGGAAAGCAGTGACTCACCAGTTTGTCCGACACTTTTGGATCAGAGGATAATTTGGGCTGGCAGAAACCTCAGGAGGGCTCCAGCCCAAGCCTGTGCTCAACCTGGTCAGCTTTGACTCCAGACCAGGTTGCTCAGGATTTTCTCCAGTTGGGTGTTGAAAACCTCCAAGGTAGCGCTGTGGCTGTCCATGGCCAACAGTGAGGTGAGGTCAGCAGCAGAGCAGCCCAAACCCTGAAGAGCTCAGGTAGGAGAGTCAGAGGGATATGGCCTGAGTTGCACTAGCTGCAGGAAGGAGATGCCCTTCCATCTGCCCCAGGTTAGTGGTTGCTCCCTTTCTCTCAGCCCAGCATCCTTGGGGACCTGGGTATCCCCATGAGGAAGGGCAAAAGGAGGAAAGATGGCACCTGTGGAGGAAAGATGCTTCAGATACTGAAATGTCCTTTCTCCACTGTGTTACTTATTGCCACAGGAACCCAAGTTCACATGGGGTCTGAACAGGCTGAGAGCAGTATTTTGGAGTCTGGACACAGGGCAACAGTGTCCTCTCTGCTTACTTGATGTTAGCCAGAAGGAAGGCTGAAGATTCCGTTATACAACTAACAGGCAGCAAACCTGTGAATAGAAGCAAATTAGAAGAGAAACAAGGAACTCTCCATTAAGACTTGACTACAGCATTTCTTATCCATAGACTGGGTGATCTTGTAAATGACACTGTTGTTATCCCTGTTTTTCAGGCAGAGTAGAAATGTGTTGTGACTTGCTCCTAGTCCTTCATCAGCCCAGCAGCAAAGTCAGGAGCCCAGGTATCTGGGTGAGGCCTTGTGCCCAAACCGCTGAAATTCACTTCCTCCTCCTCATTGAAGAATGACTTCTTAAGACATCTTCATTTTTCTGGCACAATAGGAACTGTCCTTGGATGCATGGTCCAAAGAAGAGGCACCACTTCTGAACCCTTTTTTTCTAAAAGGAAACTTCCTATCGGGTTACCATTGTGAGTAATCTCCACTGGCAGTTACAGTCTGGAGAACTTGGACAGATTTTCCCTCTTCTCTCTAGGCTCTAGTTCTAGCTCCTTTTGATAATCTTCCCCAAAGCCGTTAGGACAAATGATTCCAGCTTCATCTACATTCCCTCATATTAAATGAGCTAATTTGTGTGTTGTAGAGTCACTGAGTAGATTAAACAAAGCCACCCAGCTGGAGATATAGTGCAGTACTCCAGATTTTTCAGGCTAACCATTTCTTCTGAAAAATAATCCAAAAGGATTTGGACTGAGATCTGGATTTACTGAATTAAGATAATTTTGGCTCCCAAGGGCTGGCTGGGAAATTTTCTTTTCTCTTCAGGTACAAGAAAATGAGTGTTAGAAAGAAAATGTAAGAAAATTTCGACTCTAGATACAGTACACAGAAGGAATGGCAACTGATTGGGCAGGTAAAAGGACTACTTAACTCGATCTTTACACCAGCTTTAGACTTAGTTGAGAGAACAGTTATCAGCATAAACCTTGGCAGAGGGCAATGCACTCCACTATGCTCAGTCAGTAGCAGACTTCAAATTCCCCTATTTCTAATGGCTAGTGGTAGGGTGAAAAAAATGCAAACAACCTCCAGAGCAGCAGGTCTCCCATTACACCTGTGTGCTAGCTGCAACCATTTTTTCCAGGGCTGCAGTATGCATCCCAGGCCCATACATCTGTTTATTGTAGCTTTTTACTGTGGCTGATTGCATATTCCAGTGCCACTCTACTAATTCACCTCACTATGTCCAACCAGTCTCTGTCTTGGCCAAATGACCAGCACAGTCCCTCACTACAGAGCACAATTTGTTCTCCATTTGCTTGTCCACAGAGCCCCACTCATCTTAACAGGAAGGAATTAATTTGTATGTGTGTTGGCACAAACTCCCCTGGCTGTGTCTAGAATTTGGTTTAAAGTTGAATAACCAGAAGCCAGCATCATCAGTAAGAAGGCAAGACATGAGGAACAGTATCTGAACAAGCAAAATTACCTAGTATCATTCCTTGTGCTACAGAATATCACTTCTAGATTGTGCTAAGCAAGTTGAACCCAGCTCATTTTCAGCCTCCCACCTTTCATTCCATTAACCAAGTAGTGAAACAAAAGACTATGTGGCCTTCTTTCTCAGATACACTGATAGATGCTTTTCTAGAAGAATTTGTTTTAAAGTAATTTGGTTTGATCTTGATTAATGCTGCACTCCTGGGTCTCCCTCTCACCTGGGGCTTCATTGTTCAGGGCTCCCCAGCCTAAATTTCTCCTTCCTACTACCACAAAGGGCAAGCATCCTTCACCAAGACCAGGCCAAATCTAAAAGACTACTTGTTTGCTACACAGGTAGTTCAAACGAGTGGATTAAGATACAATCACAACAACAGCCACATATATTTCATATACTTACTTTTGAAAATTTGCTCTAGAGCCAGAAGGAACAAAGAAGCTGCTTCTCATCAGAAAAAATAAAAGAGAGTTCACTTTCACCTCCTCCAAATACCTTTTTCTCAGTTTTAGCAATTAATTCAGTGTTCACTTGGATAAGGTCTCAGCTGATCCAATCAGGCTTATCGCTACCAAGCTGCCCCTCCAGACAAGTCATACCTATCTGCAAATAGACATAAATGTGGCAACCAAAAGCTTGATATAGCCGTCAGCATTCACAGGGCGCAAGAAGCAGACTAGGCTGCTAAACAAAGTCCATAACTAAGCATAACTGATCAATCTTGTTAAGTCTTGAATGACAACAACTATTATGATGAGAATTGTGGGAAAGGAATCCAAGCAGCATCTAAAAGCAGTGGCAGAATGCAGCATTGTGTTTCTTGACCCATGACATTTTCCAAGCGTAAATTGGTGGGTTTTTTACAGTAACAGGTGCCATAGAAATCACACCTTTAGCCTAGGATCCCAAACCATGTTCAGTTTTATTTTAAATACATATGACTCTCTCATCACTGAAATGAAGTTGCCATTGATGATCTGCAACATTCAAACAAGGCAAATGAGCATGATATATTAACAAACCACAGAAGACAAGGAATGCTACGTGCAGTTAGGAAAATGGAGAAAGTTTTAGATGCGCTGAACATGATTACCTAAACTGGTGGCCAGTAGGAGGGCACAGCAAATGCCCCTGTTCTTACAAGTAATACCATAGGATGTCAGTGCTAAAGACGCAGTCTGTGCTCACACAGAAGCCAGCCACAGTCCCTTCTGTGACGGGGGACAATCAGCTGCTTCTGGATGGGAAGAATGCCCTTGTTAAGCACCAAAACCAGCATGTATTTCTCCTGGGAGCCTCCTTCTGCCTGGCTAGAGGGATGTGACCAGGTCACAGCCTGAGGCAGTGTCACAGCACCAGCCAATTCCAGCTCAGACCGCCTGTGCTACAAATGGTCTACCCTGCTGTCATTGATTATAATCTTTACATTGTGGAGGAAATATGCACACATTCTCCATATTTGGAAGCATTAATTCTAAAATGAATCATCAAATAGCTTATGGGCAAAATGAAAATGTTCAGAGCCAGCAACCCAGAAGGTGTAAAACAAACCCCTATGCTACTCTTGCTATTATTTATTTTTAGAGATCATTTCTGAGCAAAGTTCATTCATGACATTTCATAGTCAGGACCTCTGCGCCAGCCTTCACACTCTTGCCTCCAAGTCAGAAGGTCTTAGATTCATCTTGCATCAGTCATCGGCTCACACCCAGCACTGACACTGCAATGAAATATTAGAGCAGGGCTGTACTCAGCTTCACAGGCACAACCTGAGGGCACACTAAACCTCCGCCAAACATCAGAAAGATTTACCTTTTTTCTGCAGAAAAGGACACCTAACTCCAATCCTGCTGCTCTGAGGGCACCTTGATAACTTTGGTAGAGGGACACAGGACGGCCTAGGAGAACCAGGCATGGCAGCTCCAGCTAAGTTAAGTTTTTTTCTTTCCTCACTGATAACTTAGTGGAAGAGAACAAAGCTGGAAAAGGGCAAGGATAAGCCTGGCTTTCCATCCCTGCTGACTGGCTGTTCACATGGGGACCAATGCTTGAAGTCCAGTTGATTCCTTTCCCTTGAGGCCCAGCTCCTGGTGAGGCCAAGCAGCACTTGGGGCCTTTTATCTCTCAAGCTCCATGGTGGCCAGCACAGATCTGCCCTGAGCCCTGGTGCTTCCCACCCAGCCTGCACGCTGCTGGGAGCAGCAGGACATGTACTCACATGCTTTTGCCTGCACCAAGGGCAGGGGCATGCCTGCACAGGCTTCAGCACACCTCCTTCCCTCCCCGCTGTGGTGAAGCTTGCAGAGACTTGAAGGCTATTTGCAATTAAACTTTGTTTCCCAGTCAAAACCAAGAATTTCAGCTCCCTGTCGCACAGCCTCTCCTTCACCCAACTGTCCATTCTGGAGAGTGGGCGACTTACATCCCCTAACACAAGTAAAGTTAAGCTGATAGGAAGGCCCTAAGGAACTGCTTAAATTAGTCCTGGCCAATCTGAGAGGCTGTTCTTGGCATGTGGGCTTTAACTTGAAATCCTTTTACCTGGTGCATGCCCTAAGACTCCACTTAAATGTGAATAGGATAGTGTTATTTCAGTAATGTCAGTGCCCTGAGCCTTCTGGTAGTTATTTTACAGAAAGTGTTCAGAAACACTTTTACAAATATATATGTATATATATAAGTCCATTTTGTCCCAGAAACTGAGAAACTTTTGAAATGCATCTCTAATGACATGGCTATGCAAGGCAGAAAAAATCAGATCATGAATTTATATGCTAACATTTGTATCTGTAACTACAGCCATTTAGAAGTAACAGCCCACTCATGCAGTACCATACTGTTTTTTCATGTCAGTAAAGACTCCCAAGTACCCTCATTTTCCTTTTCTTTTACCACCTCTCTCAACCCTCCCTAGTATCTACATATCATGCTATTCAGATGCACTCCCCTTCCCTCTGTAATGTGCTAGTGTCTGGAGCAAGCATTAGAAATTGTTGTGCAAAGAAAAAGAGGTCCATTGCAAAAGGCGTTCTTCTGCCTTTACTCTTCAGTGGGTTTCCCTTAGCTCAAGAAAGTGAGTTTGCTTTCAGTAGTACAAACATTCCTGGCAAAGCTGTTTTCTGTGCTTTACTGAACTCCTGAACACAGATGTCCCATTTGTGTTTCATTAGTACATCAGCCTCTCTGAGGCTTTCGACCTCTGCACTAGGCAATAATTACCTGGCGCAGACTCATTCCCTCGCCAGCTGGCCTGGGAGCTGCTCTGCTCAGACCAGGGCTCTCTCTGCTGTCAGCCCTTTCCAGTCAACTGGACAGCTCAATCAGCAGAAAATATCAAATATGGTTGTTGTTTAAGCTCAGCCAGCATTATTTCTGCTTGAACTGACACCGCCTCTCCAAAGAAAGATTATGATTCTCAAGGTCTAGACATGAGACAGAAGAGTTAAGTTGTCTGACAGGGTTTGTTGACTTTAGAAGCTCTTTTGCAAGCAGTTTGGGGTGATCATGTTCTTCACATGATCTACAGGCAGTGTTGTAGACACCTCCCTCTCCCAATGACTATTTAATTATTTGCATAAAATCTAACAGCTCCAAGGAGAGTGAGAGAGAGTGGCCAAGACTGACCTTAGTCCTGGGCTGAAGGCACTTGCCTGGGATTTAAACAGGCAGTTTGCCTCTGATTGTTTCAGATTTGTGTCCCCTGCAACACGTGCACTCAGGGTAGTGGGAGTGATTTCGCTTTTACAGATTTCAAGAGAGATGCAGATTTGCTTCAATGCAGAAATTAAAATTTTGGAGCTGCTCCTGAGCAATCCTTCCCTGCTGCACCAGAACCACACAGCACAGCAAAGGAAAAGCCCGTGCCCAAACCAGGGCATCTCTGGCCTCCCTGCTGTGGTCACTGCACAGCAGCCCTGGCTTTAGGTGTTCTGCGGCCGGTACCAAAGGAACTGGTAGCAGTTAAGGTTGAGGATCATTTTTTAAGCAACAGTCGTGTTTTCTGAAACAAGATGGTGTAGATTAAATAGAGACATAAACAGGTGAATAGATAGACACAGAGTCCTGGGCAAGTCTACATTCCCAAGATATCTTTTCAGCACGTTTTAAAGCATATGAGACTGAGCAGTATCTAAAGACAGAAGATGAACCATGGGTGAAAGAGGAAAGCATAAACAAGAAGAAAGCAGTGGTGCTGCCTAACAACTCAGCTCAAAGAGTCAGATACCTCTCCCATTCAGCTGAAGGAATTAATGAAGCATGATACTTTCTAACTTCCATGATAGCATCACTGAAGAAGAGTTTCTGGATGAGCTGAAGAGTTCCGGGGAATTCCTACTTCTTGTTTCACTCAGCAGATCCAATGCAATCCATAGGAGCAAATGAAGGTTTAATGGGCTCAAAGATAACTACTAAAAGAAGGCAAAAAACATAGTTCATGATCAGATCCAGCAGGAGAGCAGTTGGTACTGGAGAGCAGTTGCTTATGTGAATTCCTACAGACTTTCTGCCAAGGATACTGTTTTCAGTGGGTAATGCAACAAACTTCAAAGGAGATTTTACTTCAGATAAAGGAGCAGAAACTATCACCTTGCTCAGAGTCTGCTGTGGACTTTGATTTTTAATATTAAAAAAGATAGGAACATTCTGAAATAAAATGTGAGTCCTTTATTTACAGGAACATATGGTCATTCTGTGTCTATTCTCAAAAGCAGAAAGGTAGAAATAAGCCAGAGGAACAAGAAGGTAGAGTGAGTGATTGATAATGTGATCTAGTAGGCCTAATTGAAAATGGTAGGGTGAGATTTATAATTGAAATACTGATATTGATGAGTTCAATCTATACAGGATAAGAACAACAATAATATTTAGCAATGATGCAGCACTTTTCATCTTTGGAGCTCATTAACTAATTAATCTTCACAACACCCCTGAGAGGCAGGTAAGTATTATCATTATTAGCCCATAAGAAAGATAAATCCATGATAGAAGAGGAAGGTGGAATTAAGAGCCAGAAGTGACTTTGTAATAGGGAGGAGGCTGGAAAACAGCTCCCTTGTTCAGTCACAGGGAGGGGCAATTCCATTACCAGAGGCCGATAGCCTGGCACAGGAAATATTCATACAAGAGATCCATCCTTTCTTTCACACCAGAGTAAAAGGCACAAGAGATGAGACAGGAAGTCGGTCAGTAGAGTAAGGGGAGTGAAAATGCAGCAGAATGAGTTAATGCAAACCAAGAACGGCACAGGACAACAAGAGGTTGAAACTTTGAAATCTAACACCCAAACACTGCTTTTTCGTGCTAGAACTGAACCATTGGACTAGATTTGAGTGGGGAAAATAATAATAATGACTGTGTTGGTAGATGGTGAGGAATTAGCAAAGGCCTTGTTGATAAAGCTAGCGATAATCCACAGGAACTTGGCGATGCTGAATGGTTGGCTGGCAGCAGGCTCAGATCACAGAAGCCCTACATATTAAAATGAGATAATTCTTGACATTTAATTCTCTTATTCTCTGCTCTTATGTGTGAGAGAAAACACGAGTATTGAAGGGAAAAAATAGGAAGCAAGCGTAACAGTCATCTTTCAAAGAAGGCGGGAGCTCATGTCATCAAGATTGGGAGGAGGAGCTGCAGAACAAACTATTTGAGAGTTGTCTTGATTTTTTGTGTCTTGCACTGAGGGCCTTGGATTTTAAAAGTCAGAGCATGCACAGATTCAATTGGAAATAACAAAATTGTACAATGCACAGAAATTTTGCCTAAGATCTGACAAATTTTGGCAGGAAAAAAACTCCAAAACCACAAAATTGTTCAGCCAGTTTGAAGAGGTTGCCTATGTTATTCTCTGCATTTCCCTGTCAGTAAACTGGAGATAGTTGCAAGTTTAACATGAAATTTAACTTTATGTGTAACTACAATGTTACTGTATGCCTGCAAATTACCAATCACTTTTTTTTTTTAAATGCAGAGATTCTCAAACTCAAAAATTAGTATTTGCTCAGGATAGGATCTCTATTATGAATAAAAAAAACAGAGGGCTTAAAGGTTTACAGATGACCATAAAGATAAGAGGAAATCTAAAGAGATAATAACTGCTCTCTATAAAGGCTGGCAGTGTTTAGACTGTAAGACAAAATAAACTATGTTACTCCTGAAGTTCTTCTACTAAAGCAGGAAAAAAGGCTGGCAATGGTAAGGAAGGCCAGTGACACAATTCACTGCAGAGATAGTTAGGGGAGGAGAGACCTGGGAGGCTGCAGGTTCTCCTTCACACAGACATCAGGACTTGACTTTTTTACAGCCTTTCAAAATGTTTCCCATCTTAAACCTAGCTAAAGCCTTCTATTTGCTTTTTTTCAGACTGTGGTTAAAAAAAAAAAAATCCTTATTTTTCCCCCATAGAAAATCTTCTGTATATTTAATTTACATGCAAAAATTATTTCTCGCCACCTTTTTCCTGCATGCAAGGCTGACCTAAGAATTTGGGAGAACGCAAACCTTTCCCTGGGATACATCTCAAAGGAGAAGGTCTGTTTTGGATCAAAGGCACATACAATGTTCCAGCAGCCTGCTGGTAAAGGGAAGCCCATTGATTTCTTTCCTTTAAATCTTAGAAATTAGCTCTTGCATTCCTTTAGCTTTTCCTAATTTGGGGAAGGAAAAAGCAAGAGATACTGTTTGGTTTTGAAATGGCAGGTGAGGAGCTTCCTTTCCCGCATCCCTGTACGCAACAAGAACCACAGCGAGGGCCTACAATGAGAGGCTTGCGTGAAAGGTGGAGCTTTTCAGTGCGTGAAAGATGTGCACATGATATTTTTTCCAGTTCATGTATTTTCATGGCTGTACTGGAGATGCTGCAAACTTTTACACACATCTTATGCAGCGATACCACTACTCCACACTGAGTCAGGTACTCTGGGGAAGAGGCAGCACTCCTGCCCTAGAAACCGCCCTGGTTTAAAGGTTCATGAAGTGCTGCTCTTGTTTCTTTGAAAAAAACCCCAAAAGTTTAAAAGAACTTTTGTATTGCTCCTGGTAAGAGCCGAACTCAGGAAATGAATTGTGAGGAGCTCGTTGGCAGTCTCGCTATTAGGCTGATCCCAGGAGCGGGCATAGCTGCATCTTCGGTCCCACGCTGTACCACAACACCCACAGAGCATCTGGAACGGGTTACTGGGGTAGAAAGTAGTGATACAGTAGTAACACAAGCAGAATAGGTAATTTCCACAAAGCACACTTCTAAAGGGAGAAAAAAGGGCAAAATACACAAAATTCACTACTGTGTGCATTAGGTATGGCCCTCAGTGGGGCACAGCTTGTTCAGTCCTGTACCAAGGATGGGAAAGAAATCTTTCTGCCTTATTCTAGACTTTCCACACTTCTTACTCATTAAGAGAAAGACTTGTGATCTAATGAGTTTTTTCCCCTCTGCAAAAGAAATCACTCTTTCTCCTAAAGAAAAAGGAGTGGGGGTAAGCATTTTCTGTGCTTTTTATTGAGTAAGCCACATGTAGGAAGATCTGAATAATCTTCAGGGGAAAATAAGAAAAGAAAAAACAACATGAATTTCAGAGCATGTGCTTTTGCATTACTCAATATGACTGATAGGGAAGGATAAGGTTGAAGTTCAAGGGAAGTATGGAAGTGTAATTTCTCTCTACACAGTCACAAATAAAATGAGTCTCAGCTCTACAGGATTAAATTAATTAAAGATGGATCTGGCGCTTGATGTTAGTTTGATAGAACTAGAGTTTGTAGTGGTTGTGTCATGAACATAAGTGGATATCTCTAGTGGCTAGCTAGTATTTTCTTTATACTCATGAGTGTTTACTATGGCACACAAATGCTAACTGGTTTTATCACACAGTCATTATCATATCTTCTTCCCTTTCTCTCTACTATTCAGGTGTTGCTGCTATAAAGTGATTTCATATCAATTAGGAATTCCATTTCTTTCAAGGGGCTACTGAAGGAACAGCCACCTGTAATGCATGCTGTTAGACTTCAGCTGCTCTGAATCTTCACAACAAGAATTACAGGGTTTTTTAAACTCCATGTTCAAAATTGTGAACATTAACTAGATTTCTTTTTCCTATTTAAAAAAAAAATATACACTGCACCTGGTTATGTCTCTGGAAAATTTAGTTCTTATGACACAAAATATCTGTTGCACAAACTATCTTTTAAAGGTGACTTTAAAGACAAAAAGTTGAAAATGTATCAGATTTTGCATCCAGCATAAAAGTCAAACAAAAGGAAAGAAGTACTTCCAAGTTGCTGTGTTGCTGTTGAAGACAAAGGCATTTAATTAAGTGCACTCAGAAGATGAGAGCATCTTATCTAAAGGACAGTGATAAGAAACTTAATCAAAACAAAAAACTTCCAAGGTTTTTTTAGGGGGGGCTCTAGTTGCTGTGTAATTTTATGGAAGAAAAGATGTTTTTTCTCCTCACATACATGAAATAATACATTTGAGAACAAGAGTTCCAGTTGCACCTTCACACCAGTTCATAAGTAATATTAAGGGGAACTGGCATTTGGAAGGTTAATTTTCTTATCAAAACTATACAAAATCCTAATTTTGCAGAGTAGCAATTTGGAAAAAAAAATCGGCAATGGGAAAATGTTGGTTATGCAGCACTAGACATTCAGTACTCAGGGGATCAATTATAAAAACACTCATTCAGCTATTTCTATTCAAATGAACACCTGAAGAGGAGGTCTCAATGGTTTTAAAAGTGTGTGGATATTACTGGATAAATGTTAGTCCAATAAAAGAGATCATCATCTGCTATTTGTGTGCATTTAAGTTGACACTAAAAAGATCTTTGTGGAATATTGCTGGTTCTTTTTCTTTTTGTGTGTGTGCATCTTTTATCTCATATTCCCTTAACACTTTGTGAACTGAAGAAAATAGACCAAATGAGCTGTTCTTTAAGATTAAAGGGGCAGCATTTAGTTGAACACACCTGAATGTGGAAGGAGTCTATTTTCCTCACACTTATGAATATGTAATGATGTGCTTGGAGGCACAGTCACGAACCCCTAATAAGAATTCACGAGTCTGTGTTTGAAAACAGACATTTGCATTTGCCCTCTGGTCACAGTACATGGGTCATTCTTATTCAAAAATTTATTTGCTTTATTTTTCTATTCCCCCTCCCTTTCCTTCCCACCTCAAAATATTTTCTCATTTCTAGGTTTTGTTTTGAGGAAAATTAAAAAGGGAGGGCTAATTCCCTCCAGAATGTTCAGGATTCAATTAGAGTGAGCTTATTCAGGGATATATACGTTTATTTGTGCAAGTGAAAAACTCCATTGTTTGATTTGAGGAAAGAGTATTTTTCAGTCTCACAAACACATTTGCTTTACCAAAAGCATTTGGCAGGATTTGAGAAGAAACAAAAAAATCCTACATAAGTGCGTAACACAATATTTTAAAATGTGAAAATTGAGAATAAAGTAATAGAAGGAAAGTGATCTAGCTTGGGGATATACCTCATAAAATTGCATAAATACTTAGGAAAAGCTACGCCCAAGAAACAAAAAACAACAAAGCATCATAAACATTAATATAGTGAGCTATTCAATGTCCTGTACCCGACTATCAGCTTTGAAGGCCTGGTATCCATGTGGGGAAGAATAGGCAGTGGAGATTGATACTTAATGAGAATATTGCATTTCTTTTAAAATTTCTTTTTAAAAAAAGCTGATGGGGAACTACTCTAACACACACTCAGAGTCATATTTTTTTCAGTTTCTAAACAGTATGTTGTCATTTCAAATTAGGCACAGGGGAAGATTTTGCTAAGATTTTTTAAATCCCCTTTTTTCCAGTTCTTTCTCATTTCCTCTTTTTTCTTAAAAAAAAAAAAAAACTAAATAGAAAGAAAAGGAAAAAAGTCAAAAAAAAAAGTAAAAAACCCACAAACTTGCAGCTCTTTGTTTCTTTTCTGAATCACAATCATGGAAGAATCTGGCCTGTTTGCCCAAAAAGAAGAAAGAAAGCCAGAGACTATTTAAAACAAACAAACAAAAAAAATCACAAATAAGCCCAAGCAAATTCGTTTGCAGAGAATGGAATTACTGAGCTACTGCAAATCACCATAAACAATTTCAGATGCTCACTCTTAAATCCCCGTGTTAATGCTGATACATTCTGCAGCCGTGTTAAAGATTTCATCATCACTTTGCTAAGGGTCAGCGGAAGTTAAACACCCATCCCGAAGCATGGGAGGATCTCGAATCATTCAGACTTAAAAGTTGTAAGTCTAATTTGCGGAGGTGTTGGAGCTCATTGTAAAGATGCCGAGATAGCTCCTAGTGGGGCATATACATGCACAGATACACACCCAAAGTACAGGTACCCCCCCACATACACAAACACACGTGTGCACACGGACACACTCACACAGAGCTTGAATTGATTACAGTTGACTACACGCTTTCCAGATTGTACAATACTACCGCAAGTGTGGCTGTGATAGGAACGAAAGAGAGTCTATTGTGGCAGCAGCAGCCAAAGAGCAAACCATTATTTTAGATCTCACAGTGACACCTGCAGTTGAGCCTCACTCACTAACGCGCGAACACCTCATTTAGAAAAATAGATCTATCTTTTTTGAATCGAACGCATCTCTGGCTTAATTATCCTCGCTGTACCTCGAATTTGCCTCTCCCGTTGGCAGCACAATCAGCTTGCACACCAGCATGAATCAGCTTTTCCTCTTATAAAGCAAACAGCCTACCATAAAGTATATAAATAGCCCAGAAAATCTTCCTTGAGCTGCTCGGTGGGAGCAGAGCTGCCCATGCATATACAGACAGGCAGATCTCTCCTCCACAAGCAGGCATTTCAGAAGAACCACCTGCACGTCTGAAAGGCTCATCTCCACGTTTCAAAGATTTAATCACTTTTCTGCTAATTGCAATATAAAGCGTTACATTTGGTATGAATAAGGACTATATAACCCGACGATGTTGATGAATCCTCTTCTTTTTCATTGCACCCTCTTTGGTTTTGTTTACCAGCTGGTGAGTGTCAGTAATGCGGTCATTTTGTTCCGCTTCTCTCCCAGGTCCAGGAGTTTTCACTGTTTCCCCAGTATTTAAAGAACTTATTTTGGGGGGTTTGTTTAATTTTTTCAAAAGAAAAACAACGTTGCACTTCGATTACTGCTCTGAGGGCTACTGTTAGAGCCGTGACTCTGCAGTTAAAGCAAATAATGTGTGAAAGTCTGTATTTCATTTTGCATTTTCACTATTCTCACAACTTACTGTGTATTCACCTTCCTTCTATATATATAACACAAGCTCCCCTTTCTCTCTTAAAAGCAGGAACTGCAGCTAAAACATAGCTCTTACTTTGCTGTAAGATGATTTTTTTTATCACCAAGTCTTTTGACCCACTTCGGGCACAACAGTTTCTGACCAAGATCAGTACTCGTATTTCCCCGAAGCACAGTTAAGAATTTGGATTTAATTTACAGCTCTTGGAGCTATTTCTTTCATCATGTAAGCATCTAGAACCTAGTGTATAAATGTGCGTTCACATGAACAAAAAGACTTCTTTATAACTTTTGTCAATATTCTGCTGATTGCTAGTTCAGTAGCAGATGTGCTATGCTTAATGGTGCATATACAAGAAGCATTCTCTAATCCCTAAATGAACTTCTTATCTCTAAATATATACAGGATAAGCTATCTAAACTCAATTTAGCAACTATGCTATTAAATCTACCAGAACCAAACAGAGAGAGAATATTCCTAAAGCCAAGCACCTGTTAGCAGAAAACAAAGAATCCTACTAAACCAAAACACCGCTAACTACAGATCAAAATAAATCAGATATAGCTCTACATAGATTAATTTCTACTATCAGCACATCTTGAACCCCCACATCTTCATTTCACAAGTGCATACACACAGTTTTAAACTCCTCTGGTTTTGTTAGCGCCACACGCTGTCAGTCACAATTCGCTGCAGAGAAATGAGTTGTCATCAGATCAGACTATTTAACTGCCTATGAATGCAGATGGATCCATTAAGGGATTTAAGGGAAGTGCACCAAAAAAAAGAAGGTAGTGTCATCTGCTGGTTGGATTACAGAACCTGGGAGCCCAGCCTGTGGTGCAGAGGTTCCTGCTGTATCACCAGTTCTTTTTGTGACCCTGGGATGCAGTTGGATACAGCATCTGAATATCTGCATTTACAAAATGAGAGCATTTTCACCTTCATTCACAGTCAGACTCTCAGGTCTGGCCCATCAGCTCCTCAGCAATCACCCCTCCTGTTGCTGGACCGTGCAGAGGAGAAGACAGGGGATGCTCAGGGCCAAACAGGATGAAGAGCCTCAGCTGTTCCTGGCACAGGTCCCCACGAGAGGCTGTTGCCTTCCCATTCACCCCCTGAGACTGGAGCAGCCCTTCAGTGAATCCTCAGAGCCATTTACAAGTTACTGCAGTCCTGAAACTGTGGCTCCCTCCGCAGGGGCTGGGCAGCAGAGACACAGATTTGCTTTACAAATGACCTCTTCCAGCTTAATTCATGGATTTACTCTATGGGCAAACTCCCCCAGCCTAACAGGCCAAGGGAGAAATTGTCCTTCCCTATATGCCTCCTTTCACCTCTTTTTATTTGCATTGGAGCAGTGTATCACAGGAGCACAGCAACGAGAAGCCAGTTTCTTTTTTCTTTAGAAAAAGTGCTGAAACTTGGTGCAAGGATAAGCTTATAACCTCTCACATCCGCATATCCCCAATAACTACTGGAAAATAAACATTACCTTCACACAGCCACCAGATGCAGCTTGCATTTAATAATTATCTGACCAAATAAACTGGACACACCTTCTCTTTTTTTTATTTCCACACAAGTGGTACTTAAAATAGTTGACTCTGTGAAGGCAATAAAAGCAAGTAAGTATACAGGGATCAAGAAGGGGCAAGTTACGCTTAGGCCCACAAAACAGATGATTCCTGATCTTATCTGCTTGGTGGATGTTACCTGCTATTGTGAGTAACTGCACCGTAGTCCAGAGGCTTCTCTTCTATGTGCCCTGCACTCCCTTGACCTGCT
>NW_009706743.1:0-4618 GCF_000703405.1 Apaloderma vittatum | reverse complement strand
TTTCCCTCAGCATGAATATCACCCAGTACCAGTTGTATACGAGGGACCCTAAAAATCCACTTTTCTGAACCTCTAGGATGAAAAAGTACTATTAGAGATCATTTAGGTTTCCCAAGTTTGGTTTAAAGGATAACAAAATCCCAACGAATATTGCTGACTGCCTTCTGAGAAACAGTTTTAAGTGGAAGAAGACAATCCTAGCCCAATACAAGAGGGCTCCAGTCTGGTACCAGAGAAGAGGATGGAGAGTTGCCACTTAGGTGCGTTTTCAAGATGCATTTTGTGGCATCTGACTGTGTTTTCCTCAGCTTGCACTCACGTTACTGTCTTACTACCTTGAGAGAAGTGTTACAAAATCACTGCGTTTAAAAAAGAAAGAATAAAAAAGAAAGAAAAAATCCAAGGAAAAATATAATTTTAAAAGAAAAGGCTATGCATATGCAAAGTTGATTCAAACGCTTTCAGACTACACCATAGAAAAGCTGTGGCCTAGTTTTTGAAATACATATTTCACTTTATTTTGAACACAGCTGGGTTTATATTGGCACTCACACTAATATGCAAAATGCAGTATCTTGTATTCATGAATGACTCTTTATAAAATGCCAGGAGGGCACCTGCTTTCTTTTCTTTAAGTCTGTACCATGACAAAGAAGAAGCCTGTATTAATGGCCAACTTCCATCTCTGACCACAGCCTGGAGGGATTTATGCCAGCTGTACACACGTTTGGAAGTGAACAACATGCCCCGGTCAAAAGGAGTTTCTTACACTCCACGGAAGGAGACTGCTAATGAGATGCAACGTACCGAAGGAGAGAGTGTACGTCAGCACTAACCGTGTACGGAGCTGCTACAGTAAAGTGCATGTGCTCTCAGATGCGTTGTGTGCATCCCAGTCCTGACCAGTATATTATGTGCATCATCCAGTCCTTGTGGTATTGCTGTAGACACACTAGCCAAGTGCCTTTCCATTCTTCACGGTTCTCAGGGCTCCGGCTCAGTAGCTCTCAGTGTGCTAGGCAAATAAATTAGAGGTACCCCGGACAGTTGTCGGTGCTGGGATTACATTTAAAAAAAAAAAAAGCATCATATCTCAGTGGTTTAGAAGGCAGGTTATTGAAATGACACTTCATCTTAAGAAGTTTCTTTGTCTATCATCCAAACCTTACAAGATCCATGTGCACTGAACTTCTGATCATAATGCAAAATTCCTCTCTCTTTCAGGATTTCCTCCCCCCAAATCAGAATAACATAAATGAGACAGTTTGATAGAGATTTTTCTTTAATATAGAGTTGATTAAACTTGTAATTAAGAAAAAAAATGTTTCTAAACAAGATATGGACAACAAATTAGATGAGTTTCATAGACACTTGTGCATACTTAGAATTTCAAATAGGAATTCTTAGAATTAGACTGATGTATACTCATTATGTGGGCATGTTCAAAACATTAGAAATTCAGCTCTATCTTATGAACTGAAGTTGATCAAAAATGGATTGCAATCTTCCCATATTAAATTTATTCAACTTTTCTACACTCTGCAAGACTTTTCCTGCAATGTGCTTTCTGGTTCTGATTCAGATTAATTCTTCTTCCTGACTAAACAAGGACACCACAATCATCTCAGTGTGCACTTCTGAGGTAAGCAAGGTACTCTAAGGTCAAATCAGCCTGAGTTTGATCAGGATGTTATTGAGCTGAGCTGTTGAGCTTGCCATCATTACTGCACTGCATTCCATGGACTATTTGATTGCCAGGCTAGAAACAGCTTTATTTCACTGGGTATCAACCTGTGTATTTTGCCAAATGTAAAAAGAAACTGGAAAGCAATGGACATGATATACATAGACTAGAACAAGAATGTGTAAAACACTACATCAAATCCCCTAACCAAACCTTCTAGAAAATTAAAATATATGAAGACAGAACTGTATTTGTGATCAGTTCTTCAAAAAGTAATACTCTTCCATTTCCCAACTCCAGACTTAAGCTATATCCTTATTCCTGCATCGGGAATAAGGAAAATTGAAAAGCAAGAGAATCATCAACTGGAAAACAAAGATGTTGTTAAAATGAGCTGTGTTCACGCATTTACCTTTATCTCCCAACTCGCTGCAGCAGCCTACAAAATGCTCACCACAAAATGCTTTGCTACTTCCATCAAGTATCCAAATAATTAGAGGTGTTTACTCCTGGACCAGTATACTGGTGAAGTTTTGCTGCATAAGTTGCAGATTAACTTCTTTAAAACCTCCCTCTGAAAGATACAGCTTGCACTGCAAGATGCGAGTTTAGCAACACTGCATCTACAGCAGTCTGCTCAGAAATACAGCAGCATAGGAGGAGATTGTTAACTAGTTCTATTTCTCTAATAAAGATATTTGATGCAAAAAGCAAAACTTCATTGTCAATTGAGTTATCATTTAACTATCTAGCAGCATTAACTATTTTACTAGTAGCAAGAAGAATCAACACAAGGCAATGAGTTTGACAGTGTCATGCTGCAAAAGGACTCCTAAACATTCTGTGCTAAAAGAACTTTGAGAAATAAAGACATCCTGCTTAAAGCAAAACCCATGTCCCATGTGAACGTACACACTTTTCCTACACTGTAAACAACAAGCAAGATTTCTCCATTTTTCCTCTTAGCAGCAAAAGCAGGTATGTGCTTTCTGTATTCAGATGACAAGGGAGATCCATTAAAGTTCTGATGACAAACAAAACTGTGTCACAAATACTAAGCTTAAGGTCCTCTAAGATCTGTCTCCATTTTTCTTTTATTTCCTCATCCCTTCTCCATATTTCTGCTAATCCCATTCCCAATATAGAATATTTTAAAAGTGTTGAATAGCCCCTTCTAGGATGCAGATAAGTAAACCATGAAGAGAAGTGGTTTACACATCTTAAGAGACATTATGTAAAACCAGGAAACATTACACAAACAGAACTGCAGTCTACTAGTGAGTTTGTTGGTATTGTGCTTTTTTTTCAGTTAATTTTTCCACTGGGGTGGTTGCATGAAGCAGGTAAATGATTTTTGCAAAGATTAGTAACAATTATAGAAAAGCTCTGGTCATTGCAAGAATACGAACGGCAATTATTTGCTGTATCCAGTGTTCCCAGTGTGAAAGTTTGGTTGTCACATGCAGTTTTCTGGCAGAATCTGATTTAAACCTAACAATTGGAAAGGGGAGTCAGGCAGCTAGCTTTGTGCCTCTTAGCACCACTGCTGAATTACTACGCGACCTTGGGCAAGACAACTACTCTGTATCTCCATTTACCCATCTAAACTGCACCCATTGTATTTATTTAGCTCACAGGGGCATCAAGAGGCTTAATTAATGTTTGCAAAAAGCTTTGAGATCATTAGATGAAAGGTGCTTATGTAAGTCCAAAATATTATAAAGTCAACGAGAAAAAAATGGATAAGTGCCAAGACAGTCAATTGGACAAACGGCTTCTCCTATCAGCATTGCCCATATTTCAGTTTCTAGTTTATCAGTGGAAATATACACGGCTGTTTAAATAAAGTCTCGTGCATGTTCCACTGGGTACTGAACCAGTCACCACAGTTTGTAGATCTGAAAACAGTTAGAAGGCTGTAAAAGAACTCTTGGGAAGACATATATTATATTTCAGCTCCAACACGAAAGAAGTCCTTTCTCCAGAGTAGTTCTATACTCTATAGAAAAATTCTCAGTGGCAGTTAGCAGCACATACATAGAGTTTGATTTAACATTTTTATATACTGTAATTTTTTGATCAATGGACACTGGGAAGCATCTTTCCTTGACTGTTTTATGAGGAAGAGCTTGAATTTAATATCTGCAAGCACATAACCAGTGCCTAAATAAATAAGAAACTCCCCTCTCCCTAAGGATCCTCATGCTATAGCATCTAGGTCACTGCTATTAACCTCTTCTCTAAGGAATTAGAAATAACTCCAAGATCCCAAGTAAACTCTATTCCATGGCTGGCTGGATCCCCATCAGAAGACAGTTTTTGCAATTTTCCTCCTAACCTGGCGATAAGTAGTCTTAGAATTGCTCACAGAAGGCATCTAAGATGCAGCAACGCGTCCCACCTCGGGCGGGGCCAGGCCTGGGTTTGCTCGATGCCACGGCACACCTGGTCCCCCTCACCCCAGTGCCGAGCACGTCGTTTGTTTTTATGGGTTTTAATTCCAACCTGGCTCCCAGAAACAAAGCGTTTAAGCAGGTTTATGAGGGAAGGGTGTGGCAGTTGCATCCACCCTGGCAACAGGCCTGCCCAAAGACCTGACAAGGGATGCCATTAAAGCCCGATGACCCCGCTGCGGGTGCTTACCTCGCCTTTGGTGTGCTGGCTTCCAAGCTGAGTAGAAATGACCACAGGCCAGGCTCAACATGGGTACACAGGGAGCCCCACTTGTTTGAGCCGGTTCCTCCTGGGAGCAGCAGGTCTGCAGTCAGGGCCTCTCCCCTGGGATCTGACAGGGCCTGAGACAGGGAACTACTGGAGAGAGTCCAGCCGAGGGCAATGAAGCTGACGGAAGGACTGGAGCATCTCTCTTACGAGTAAGGGCTGGGGAAGAGAAGGCTGAGAGAAGACCTTACAAATGTCTATAAATATCTAAAG
>NW_009706742.1:35166-35530 GCF_000703405.1 Apaloderma vittatum | reverse complement strand
TTCCTTGAGTTCAGCCGCCGGGAATTTGAGGATGTTTTAACCAGTCCCTGTCGGCGTTTGACACGTCCCGAACAGGGTGTTTCCATTACAGCAGGACTGAAATGGAATTGAGAGGAAATGTTATTTCCAAGCTAAGGCTCTTCGCTTTGTTTCTTGACAGTCAGATCAAGGCCACCAGGTGGGGATAAGATCCTTTTTTAGATTTATATGGGGTTTTCCTCCACACGGCTGGGTCCCTCCGCAGTGTTTTAGCACAGGGCTGGCGTGTCCAGCGGTGCTGTCCGAGTCCCAGCGCAGCTCCGGCTGCTGGTGGAGGCCACGCTCCATCGGAGGGGTTCCAGCCGCCTCTCGGAATTTTTGGTGG
>NW_009706742.1:9386-34971 GCF_000703405.1 Apaloderma vittatum | reverse complement strand
AGAGTGAAAGAATAAGATAAATTTCTTTGAGGTTACCTTTCATTCGTCACGGACCTGACTACCTCAGAATAGCTCTCTAGACAGGGCAGTTCCAGGGCACTGAGGTGTGGGGAATTTTAGCGAGTTAGAGTTAGCACATACTTCTGACCGCACTTTGGCTAAGTCTGCTAGCCCAGCCCACGGACAGACCTGCCTCACACCTGGGGGAGCCCTGGCCAGGTTAGTGCAGGAGTGATTTCCCTTCCAGCTGCTGCTGTGCTACTGCAGATGCTGAGACCTCGAGGGTTTGGAGTTCCTGCATCCCAGTTTGTACCATTTGCATTGGATTTGGCAGCTGCCAGAGGGACCAACTATTTCACATGCTTCTGATAGCATACAAATACATTTTTACTGTCTGATAATGTAGAAAGTCACATGTTTTATTCTGAAGTCCTTCTGTACCTTTAACTAAAGCCATATCCTAAATGGCAAGAAAGTTTTGTATTGCATTAGGGAAGGATTTCCAGTGCTTCCTGAATTACCTCTCTATATATTTAATTTTTAGATCAGCTGATGCATATGTCCATTTCTATAATATTCAGAATCAAATATCCACCTGATCATAAAAGTATCCTATCTGCTACCCTCTTCCTATGCTATAGCTATTACTCAATGTTTTTCTAGGCAATATTGGCAGAGCCTCATAGTAATAGATTCTGTATAGCAGTAAAGGAAAATAGTTATTTTTCAGTCTATTTTGTGTATTTATATGCCTAGATTCTGTGTTTAAAGACATCTGCTCTTATCATGGGGGAAACAGTGAGCTATCACTAAACAGAGACAGAAGGCTTAGCCTGATGTTATTTTATCTTATTTTTTTCTCCTTTTTTATGTCTTGAGTCTCCAGCAGAGAGGTATAAAACCATCTTTTTTTCTGTTTGCTTCTCTCTATTTCTCAAAGAAGCCTTTAAACCACAGCATCTTCTCTGAGCTCCTTTGCTGGAGTGATTTGCATTTGCTTATGGTTTTGCCCCACTTTCTAAGAAACCTTTTGCTTTGTGAATTCTTGCACAGCTGTTGCTTTCTGTGTTAATGTAAGATAGAAATAAAACAGAAATGTGAATTGCATAGCAACTGCCAGCCAGAATATGGCTCTACATCCATGCTATGAAAGCAAGGGTGAGAAGATACAGTGCAGGAAGTTAGGAACTGCTTGTTAGGCCACTGAATTCTTCTTGAGGTTATAATGTTTACATTCTCTTTTTCAGTAATGGGTACATAACATTTATACTTGATATGACAAGCAAAATCACCAACAGACTCTCTACGTTGGCAGCCAGTCTACTTGTTGGCATGCCCTCAGTGGCCTGCTGAATCTTATAATTTCTGCAGAATTTAATGAAAAATACCCTGGAAGTGCACAAGACAATAATGTGAAACAATATTTTCAGTGCAGAACGGACAAAGTAATGTCAGGTACTATGGGCTTCTGAAGACCTTATTAGTAAGTTGCTCATCAGTTAATGCCAACATTTCTACAAACAGTTGGATTAAGTTGCTGTCTTCGTAGTAGAAGGATAGTGTATAGGCAAATATCAGCACTGATCTGATTTCCACACACTCAGATGAAGGTATAGTACTCTTTGTCCTAAAATCTTTTATAAAAAAAATGATCTTATTGTCATGTTTTGTTAGCTGAACATCAGGTTTCTGTAGATGGCTACGCATGGCTTTAGCAGGCTCTGTATGCAATGTTATTAAAGTAAAAATAGAACTGAGTGTTTTAGCTCAATAATTTCAGCAACCCAGGTATATGCAAAATGAGGACATCCACATGGCTGAG
Source organism: Apaloderma vittatum (assembly GCF_000703405.1). NCBI lineage: Eukaryota > Metazoa > Chordata > Aves > Trogoniformes > Trogonidae > Apaloderma > Apaloderma vittatum. The sequence continues at coordinate 33,149 of NW_009706742.1, read as the reverse complement.
GTGTCAACAATTCTAGCATCAAAAGGTAATAACTGAGATCCTTAAACCACTCACTTTTTGACTTAGCTTTAGACCATTTCTTCTGAAATGTGTTGAATGGCTACAGTGCAACACAGAAGTTCCACTTAAAGATTGCTTGAGGTTTTCTTGTTCATCCTCTCACAACTAAGTGGAAGTTTGCTAATCTGCTCTAAAGCTACATGCCAGAGGTGCCCAGTATCTCTCTGTGCAGTGGAGGATGCTGCCCTTTAGGTCCCTGGGGTTCACCATGCCTCTTTTCCAGACTACTGCCAGTAGGGTTCCCGAAAAGCTGTGGCTTCATCTCCGAGCGGCAGCAGAAGTAGGTCTTCTTTTTCACCACCTTCCTTATGGCGGATGATGGAAATAATTATCTTCCACAATCAGCCAAAGCAGACTAAGGAATGAAAACACACAGGAGCTGCTGCATGGCTTGTCCTAGAGAAAGTTTATTGCAGCGCCTGGGGCTGTAGCGTGAAGGGCTGAGGAGACGCTGTGTGCGGGACAGCCGATTGCGTGGTTATCGTCCTCGCGATTTATAAAGGAGCAGCCTGGGCTTTGGTGCCTGGGTCACATCGAAGCATCAGGCAGCACATTGATGTTAGAACTCTGTGTAACCTGGGGTGGGATGTACCGTACGGAGCACTTGCAGTTGGAAGCGGCAGCCTGCCGCTCGCCAGGGGAGAGGCCCTTATCGTGCTCATTGAACCACCGTTAATGAATTTACTGTGCTTCGGCAAATGGAAATAAATGTTTCTCTTGAACATTTTTCACCCAAATCTCCTTCTGTAAAGAAAATTGCTGCAAGACTGTTGTAAGGACATTGCAATAAAAATTCAGCTGGCCTCACTTGATAGTTTGGGGTCCAAGCATTTGCTTCCATTGTAGGCACAGATGTTCACCAGGTACCTGGTGTCTTATTATTTATATTTACTTATTACCTATATTTAACAGCTCAATTTAAAGTGTACAAAACCAATCTCTCATAATTGGCTCATCCTTGCACTCAGTCCTGTTGTTTAAAGCAATGCTGAAATGCTCTGTTGCATTGTGAAGCAGCAGAGGAAGGGGAAGCTGCAGGCAGGGTGCAAGGGTGTATGAACAGACAAAACAGTGCTTTGTAATAAGAAGAAAGTCAACAGATAACTATGTTTTTGCCCTTTGGCAATGCAACTTTTTGTTATTAAATTATCATGATGAGAAAAGCAATCTTAATTATTTAAAGGCAAGGAAAAAAGTATAGACAATTAATTATACTGCAAAAATTTAAGTACTGTGAAAGTTTTCAGGGATCTATTATTTATTTTCATTTTTTAGTGACAGATTTTTTTTCTTAAGTTTTAAGCTGTAACCCAAAATTTTTATTCTGTTTTCTTGCAGGTAAGTCTGGATTGATCTGTTTGAACTGTGCAGTGGGAATGTCAGTGAACAAAGTAAGCCTTCTTCAAGCTGTCCCAGACTGTTAACAAGGTCAGAGTGTCATCTTTATTTTTGAGCTCTACTACTTGAAATTAAAGTTGAAGTGGAATGGGTAATATAATTGCAGATTGATATGGCTATGCAGACACGGTGCCATTTTTCTGTTTATGACACATGTGAATGCCACAGAATGTGAATGCCATGTCATTGAGAATTACTATGCAGGCTACTGTTCTCTGGTTCATCCTTAAACAAAGATCGGGTGGAGATAACATGAAATATTCATGTTACTTGTATTTTAAAGGGCAATACAGCTTTTTCTAATATTTTTTCATTGATCATTTAAATGGGATCTCTAGTACAGCAGATTCCCAGATATAAAAATTTCAGTGCCTCCTCCTCAACAGGGCCAAGTTAACAGGTCACACACTGAAAAGCTTACTTTGTGGATCATTCAGAATTTATTATCTTTCATTAATCACCTGGCAATCGGATCTTGCTATAAATCAGTAACACACTGCTCTTGGACTGGCATGCTTTGCTTCCTACCTAACCCTTGCTCTGTCACAACTCCTGCTAGCAGTAAGAAACCTCTTAACCTTGCAAGCTTCCTTGCACTGCAACGAGCAGAATCCATAGAGATGGTGTCATGTTTATCGTGTCAGAGTTGAATATTATTTCCTTTGAATTTTTCCTCCTCTCTTTTCTTTTCCCATTATCTCCGGGAACAATTAAATTCACCTCTTGTCAAATTCCGGTTTTGGCTTTCTTTTGAAGTGTTGTCTGCGTAAATCAAACCATGGCTTCTTTAGAAGTCCACACTATGAAGGATTTTGTTGTCTTAGTCTCTGATTCCTATTTATGTACCAGCACCAAAAATCTTTTTGCAATATTTCTGTACACCCATGTTGTGGTATCTGTTTGTTCTATTGTAACGCTAACTGCAGGCCAGATATTGATGAATGACATGCAGAAGACTGTACGCAAGGCACGTTCTCTTGCAGTTGTTTATGGAGCTTAAAATTGTTCACTTTCCAAACAGAGGGGTTTTTTGTATTTGAGCTGGACACTGTAAAAGCTACTCACCACTCTCAAATAAATTGATTAGTTCTGCATCTCTAGATTTTATGCATTTGGTTATCTTGTTTTAATTACTGTTCAGACCAGCCAGCAAAATTGTATATGAACACTAAGAAGCTTCTCATGCTTGGCTTTTTCCCTTTCCTTTCCATTTCTGTTAACTGATGTTAGGATGACTTTTATCAGCTGACAAAAATGGTCCATTTTTTCTTTACAGCTATATCAACACTATCATTCTGAAGATGAAACAACAAGGGAGTATTTTCCCCTGCTAGTGATTCACTTTTGCAGTGAATCTGACGTTTGAGGTGGTAGCAAAATGATATAGCATCACATATGCTATATATCTGCCTCTGAATGACCTATAGTTTCGTAGTGGCTGCTGTTTCTTTTTTTTCTCCTGAAAGATTACAGTGGTTTTGGCCATGCTCACCTGTCTTTTTGGACTTACTAGACATAACATCCTTAATATGTGTTGATATCCACTTTTGAGCACCTTCTGGCTGCAGGTTTTTATACCTTAGCTTGCATCCTGCACCTTGCTGTAGAGTAACTAATTCACAGAAAAAAGGGTCACGCTTTAAGTGTGACCCTTTCAAAGTCTTTTGATTCCAACTTTGAATTTCTGTCTTTTGAAAGCACTCTGGTTTCCAAAACTCAGGTGAGCAGATTCTTTTCCTCTGCAGCAGTTGATCAGCGTGTGTGGACCATGGACTCTGTCATAAGGTGTGATAATTCTGTCCCTTTCCATACATGGAATACTGAGCTTACCTTAGGTACCCAACTGTGTTCCCCCTTCACATTCCTTAGATGTTCGCATCAAGCTTGGCCTGGGGAATTCTGCACAAGGAGCATTCTCCACGGTCCCTACCCAATTTATTCACTGCCTGCAAGAGCATCACTTTGAATCAGGCACATTGTACATTATCAATGGAATAAATATGCTGTAGCATAACAAGGCAGTGTAGTATTTCTCATATTTTAAGGAACTCTGGAACTATTAATGGAAAAGGGGTTGGATGTGAAAACACCATCCGTCATGTCTCATTACAATAAAAAGCAGGCTTGTATTTCAGCATTTCTGTTTGAAATGTATAAAAGCCTCTTTCAAGGGTTTTTAGATGTAAGCAGATAAAAAGTTATTAGATATGAGAATGAATACCAACAAATCAAAAATAAAGCCTTAAAAATAAATATCTGATGTAGTCTAAGTTAAAAGCATAATTTTGGAAAGAAGCTCCAGTTTAACAAAATATACAAAAGATAGGCTTCTGCAGATCCACTGAAGTAAAAAATTAATATTCAGATCATGTGGTCATTACATTGGCTGCAGAAATTATGCTGAGGGTTTGGGGAGATAAGTTAAAAAAGCTTTTGAAAATGCTGTCCATATACAGCCATCATTTACCCCTGTACATCTCAGCACTATGGTAGCTTTCATCAGGCTTTACAATTTTATTTTAAAAATACAACTCTTCTGCAAGCCTCACGTAATGAGTAGCATTCCCTTGTTGCCCTCAGATTAATGCTAATACGCAAGGAAAAACATTCCGCCTTAATACAAAATGAATCCTAAAGCCCAGAAAACTAGGATTGGCACTTCTCTTTGGAAGTAACTAGTTTGCGTGGTGTCTACAGAAAACTATGGAACAGGGAGCGTTGGGAAGTGCATGTGTGTGGGAGGTGTTCATATGAAAGAGAACTGTTATGGGAAGCATCTACTCCAGCTCACCTGACGGGCTGTCCTTTGAGGCTCGATGGTAGTATTGCACTCTGAAATGTGTTGTGACAGTCTTTAGTTTGTGATTCACACCTTTCTGTTGATGTTGAAATTCTCTTTGTCATTGTTTTAGTAGAGGAGAGGAACGGGTCAGAATCTATTGCTCTTGGAAGGTGTATAGGGAGCAGAGGCTTGTGATTAGACTTTTGATCAGGCAGGTTATTTGGGATATCACCAGTGGAAAAGCAGCAAAGAAATTCAGCAGAGAGAAGGGCTGAAGAGGATGCCTATTTGAGATATTTGCAATTTCAGTATGAAAACCGAGTAAGTTGATTTCTTATGTTTAACATCAAATCATTATTTATAAAGGCTGGGCTATGTTTGTTTATGAAGAGAATTCCGGTCGTTTGGGGTCTTTGAGCTGTTCTTAGGGGAATGGAGTGCAGAGCTGGAACACAATTAAAAATGCATTTTAAAACATATTCTTAAATGTATTTGTGGTCCTGGGATTAGTAGCCTAACCTTACAGGGTGCAGTCTTGATTAGGCACTTGATTAGGCACAGCACAGTGCAAGATATTTCAGTGAGTGTGATGGGACCTAAAAGGTATTTGCAATGATTAGTTGAGCTTGCTGGGCACTTTTGCAAAAGAAATTGCTAATATGGTTGGAAGGGGAAGAAAATAAAGGTTGTGAGATTAAAGTATACCTGTATTTCTTTAAACCTTGCAGCTCTGGAACCCCAGTGGAACTCACTAGCACAGATGAGGCAGCAATGGTAGTTTGACCATAGCTCTGGTTACTGCACTTTTGCTTTAGCTCTCCAAGTATCTGTGGGCTAGGGAACTGATTGCGCTTATCTTCATATATAAAGATTTCTCTGGTTTGGAATGAAAAGAAATAACTTCTGTGTTTAATTGATAGAACTGTAGCCATAGAGTCAGAATGTCATGCTTTTCCTACTGTAGATGCATATATTTGGCAGGCATGGTCTTGAAAGCACTGATGCCATGCAAGATGCTGAAGAGTGGTGTCCTCTAAGCAAGCTCAGTCATTCCAGTCCTTGAAATGCCAGTCAACTCTCTGAGGCCTTTCGAAATGAAAAATCATACTGATTGCCTTCTCCTGGGCACTTCGTGAGCAGTAGTGGAAATGGTTTAGCCTGTAAGTTGAAATACCAAGTAACCCACTTTAGTAAGAACCCACAGGAAACCTCAGGCTGCTCTTGGTTTTCTGCTGCAATTCGGTAGCTCAGACAGAAGCTTACCTCCCCTGAAACAAAACTGCTGTCTGGAACCTAATTACTTACCACCTCAAGTAGAGATGTTTAGTGCTTTGGAGTTAAATAGTTTAAATTTATTATGAAACAGGCTGTGGAGGAGAAAAATAGGTATTTTTTGATTGTTTTCTGGAGATCTGTTTCTGTCTTGCACTGTTTACATTATTTCTCAGTATTCCTTTTTTCCATAACATCTCCCTTGTGTCAGAAAAAAAAATCCTGACAGAAGAATTATCCCTAAGTTTCTTGTTTCTCAATACTGCTTATGCTTATACCAACAATGGAAAAGGGTATATGCATGTCTTAAGAGTTCTGTTAAGTTATGTAAAAATTGAAGTTTTACATTGGGACCCCATTTCACCCTGTGTTCTTCAAACATTTTCTTCTGTGAGGTGGAAGCTGAATGCTTGGTAGTCACATACTGAGGAATACACAGGCTTTTAAAAAAATGTCTTGTTAGTGCACGGATGTATATTAAATGTCACACCATGAACATAGCCAAAGCTTAGATTTTTGCCAAACCCAGAGACAAATCGATCTTTTTCTGAAGCACTTTTTCTGGTTTTTTTGTGGCAGTGTAAAATTGAAAATACCTGTAGCCTTCTCAAGTGTGGTTCAGATTTTACAGAACTTTAGTCCTATTCACAAGGGGGCTAGGATTACATCAAGGTTTCTGAAGACAAAAACACTCCCTATATTGGGATAACCTATTTATGCGTTTATTTATTTATTTCAGAGCATCACTTCTAGTCTTCTGAGAAGAATGAAAGGGTACCTTGTGTTCCTGGTGCAACTTTCTCTGTGAAGTTAAGATGTAACAAGAATGCAAACAGTGCTACACATTTCGCAATAGTGCATTACTTTCTGATGGAGAACATAAATTCCTCCCAGTAACACAAAATCAGGTAGCCTCTGATTTTGTTAGATTTGCTAATCCTGCTAGTTCAGCTTCGTCTTCAAGCGGGTTCTTGTATTTTCAGATCTCTTTCAGCATCTTGTCTTTTCGTCTTTGTTGTCTGAAATTATCACTACTAAAAGAGGTGGATAAGAGTGTATGTAAGATAAAGTTATCTGTGCCTCTGTCTTGTGTATGCCAAAGCAAGGGCAACATCCCTATAATCAACAGATACATATCTGTAATGTTTGAAAACTATCAGATTACTGTCCCTCTGCTTTCTAGTTCAGTCATAATATTATTTCCTGTAAAAATGGAAAACACTGAGCATAGCTACATGTTTATCCATGCCACTTAAGCTGTTCTAAGTGTCTGGATCACCAGTGTTTTGCTCTCAATAAATGCAATATTTTGCTATTGGGAAAATGTTTGACAGTGAAAAGACAAATAACACGCACCAGGCAGTGTTGTGTCTCGTGGCTGGGAAGTGTGGCTGTAAGGCAGCCTGCCCGTGAAGTCTCAGATAGACTTATGCAGGTAAAACATCAGCTTTATTTCCTGCTTCCAACTTTAACCCCAGCTGGCTTTAACCCACCATTCAATCCATTACTCTTCTCAAGCAGAAGGGCCTTAAGAAAGGATGCATCTCTTCCGTTCCATGGTTGGAGTATATTGTCTTTTGTACATTCAGGTATCTCATCTGTAACTTGTTTCTTGCTGTAACCATCTCCTTATCTCGCCACAGTGTGCAGGTCTTCATAATTTTTCTCTATATAGGTCTGTGGTATTTCATCTCTCCTTGTTTGTGAGAGCCATAAACAGTTTAGCAGGTGAATGAATTGCCACTATGACGCAGTCATCGTAACAAAACATGATTTCCTAATTCCATATAGTTTTCCTAAATCTTCTGCATCTCGGTGATGATTGTCCCAAAGCAATTGGGTTTTGTTGTATTTGATGTGAGTTGAGAGATGTCAGTGAGCCTCAGGCATTTATCTACATCGTTCAGGAAAGTTTATTTGTTGATATGTCTCTTAAATATAGGCACAGTGTATGGAAGTGCTATGTTTTGCCTCAACAAATTCAAAAGCGTGTTTTCGCTCCAAGTTTACTGCCCGTTAATAATTTAGTGAAGACCAGGGAATAGCACTTGGCCTACCAGAAAGTTATTAGCACCTCTAAAGAGCTGAAGCCAACTAGTGCTTTGGGAGGAGAAAGTGGAATTTCCTCCTGAATTAGTTAAGAATTAATCAGTCCATGAGGGAATGGGGGAGTTGGAAGGCAAATGTGTCACCAGGAGCAACTCTGTGGCATAAAAGTGAAGCTGGAGAAACCCAGTGATGCCTTCTCCTGTGCTGAGCTGCTCATTGTTGGGTTACACAATGGTTGGAAGTTTGCTGGATCCCTAAAGCCTGTTGAATTCAGGTTTGGAGATGAGAAAATTAATTTTGGTTCTTTTTCCTTTCCTGTCTCCTGTATCCTCATAAACCTTTCCTCTGTAGCCTGTTTTGAACTGAATAAGTGATGCTGTTTGTTTTTTAGAGCAACCATATTTCTGTGCTAAGGATGAGCTCTAGGAAACTGGGTAACACTACACAGTTCCACTGTGAATCTGAAAATTGGGCACCTCAACGGTCCTGGAGGTTGCCATCGCTTTGCTTTTCTGCTGCCTTCTTGCAGGTGTCCACCCAACTACAATTCCTTTATAAAACATGTGTAAAATATGGTTGCTGACCGTGTTTTCACATTTTTCATCTGGTATTTGTAGAGACCAGGCATCACCGTTCTATCACTGTATTGAAAAAGATCAAACACCACGTTCAGATTTCCAGCACATGGCAGGGATATGTGTTGATATGTACTGCATGGAACGTGGTCTTTCGTTTCCTTGGGTTTCTGGTTAGGCATTTGCAGGAGAGAGAGCATCTCCGCCACATGATTCTATATTTCAGAGTACACCCAGCATAGACTCAGGCAAGACAAGAAGAGATGAGTCAGCCCTTGGAAAATGCTCTCAGGGAGCAAACGACCTCAGTGAAATGCGTTGGTGATGCTCTTCATTGGTGAGTGCAGATCTCTGTGAATATTTCAGAAAATCTTCATTAACTCAGACACAGAGTACTCTAGAGCGAAATCTTGTGGGTCTAACTGGGAGTCTTGCTCACATATGAAAATCAGGGTCAGACCTGCACTTTTCTTCGGCACCGCTTCATCCCACTATTTTCAGTTTTGCTCTGTAAACCTCTGCAGCAACTCCTCTCCCTCCTTGATATTTATGTCCTTTAAATATAAATGGACAGTTAACACCTTTTCCTGAGTCAGGTTATAAATATTTAGGGTTTTTTTAATCTATCTCTATAAGTCATCTGTAGCCTTGTGGACGCAACCTTGTTTTTTGTACAAGATCAGCCGCTCAGCTTTGAGCAGTTGGGAACTGCCCAGGGCCATGGCGGCACAATTACTGTGTGGTGTGTGTGAGCCCAAGGGGGCAATTTCTGTGACCTGCTAAGCTGCAGAGGGCACACTTTAATATCTTCTGCCTCGCTCAATTTACAGCTCTAATTTCTGAAAAGAGAAAGGGAGAAAGTCAAAATTCACCACTGAGTAACTTTGGAATGGTTTTCTTTCTAAGCAAGTCTAATAAAAAAAATGCTATAAAATAAATGAGTGCTTCCATACATCAGACAAGCTAGGTAATGTTCTGCGTGGTCTACTTGTCAAGCAGCACGTTGCATCTTCATTTCTTAAATGTTCTGGTTTGGACTATGATAAAAGGAACATATCTGCTAACATAACAGGCTGCCTTCAAATGTGAGATGTGTCTTTCAGAACGCAGCTTCAAAACAAATACAGTGTTTTCTTCCATTAATAGACAACGTTCCCTATCCTCCTAATATATCTTACCTGACATGGTGTTGGCTAAGCTTGCAGTGATTAAATATGAGATTTGATTCCTTCAAAAAGGAAGAGATATTTTGAGTTCTCTGATAAAATTGAATCACCAGGGACTTGCAGTAGATCTGGAAGCAGAACAGAGGTGGTGATTCTCAGGGTATTTTTGTAGTCCTGGTTTTGGTGATTACACCAAAGTCAATATATTTTGTGAGATGTGCTGAGCCAAGAGATTCTCAGAGACTCACTGGCTAACCCTCTTATTATTTTCCCCAGCACCAGTATGTCCAGAATACCCATCTCAAGGGGCAAACTGGGTTCCCAGATCCCCTGACCAAGGGCAGGATGTCCTGTGATAACAATGCTATGCTTTCCAGCAGTCTTTGGATTTCTGTCATAAATTGGACAATCAAAAGCAGAGTGCTTTGCACAACTAATTACCAGCTTCGGGGAATCATACTTTTACAAATACTTGTAGACAATTTTGAATCTTCTATGTTGTTTCTTTTGCATTAAGATTCCCTCTAGGGAATGTTTCATTATTTACCTCTAGAGAATGTTTCATTATTCCCTCTAGGGAATATTTCATTATTTAAATAGCAATATCTACTAGTCAGGGGTGAAGAAATAACCTGTTCAATTTTATCCACTAGAAGGGGAGCGCTGTGCCATCACATGTTGCCATGAAATGCTTTATTTTGTGGAATAGTTTCTTGCAGTGTTTTATCTAATGCAAATGCTGAAGTTACATGTGGTTTTGAAGTCACATGTGGTTTTGATTGAATACCAGGGTTGAATATATAGGTCAAATATTAAGTTAAATGGCTGACTGTGTGATAGTAGAGTGCTTTTACAGTTCATTAGTAATATTGGTGGGTACCTCAATTCCATCGTTTGACATCAGCAACTGTAGATACTAAATGAGTCTATAAAGTACGTTGTAAAGGAGGTTTTTCAATGGGTTTCTCAAGTGCCAAAGCCTTCTAAATGATGCGAAGAGAATTAGCTATGAATCTAAATGAAGCAGAGACTTCTATGCAAAGCTATTTTAATGCATTGAGATATCTGTGTCTTTCAAAGTGTGTCTGTGCCACAGTATTGCGATTTTACTTCATTTTTAGCCCCCATCAGAACCTTTGCTTCAGGCCCTAGTTCTGCAAGTCTTAATGGTGAAATTGTAGACAGGATCTTGATTCTCACCAACACTTTGGTTGAGGTCAGTCTGAATACAAGCTTGCACCTGCTGTAGACATCCCTCCCAGGAATGGAGGAGACCTTGGAAAGTAACTGGAGAGATGAGTGAACATCCCGCTCCTCATGTCCCCAGGATGTGCCCAGCAGGGATGGCGGTGGTGGGAAGGAGTCCCTTCCTGGCCACCAGCACACACACGGCTCAGCTGTAGTCCCCTCTCCCTTAAAGGCTGGGAGGGAGGACCCATTGCTGTACTGTGGCCAGAGCCTGCAGGGTGCTCTTTGCTCTCTCCTCCCCAAGGGCCACAGACATGAGAATGGCAGAAGAGAACCTTCACTGAGCTGATGATACCCAGAGCTACAGCCACGGCTGAAAAAAGTAGGTAGATATGGTAAATGATCAGAATGAACTCGTATCTTTATGCACTAGATAGCAGCTCCTTTAGACTACAGGACATTTAGAAATGGGTATGTATAATGGGAGAGTTTGCAAGATACTTTGCCTTCAAATATATTTCCCATTTTTCCTTTTGAATGTGACTTTGTCTGGAGGTGAGGGGTTTTTTTTCCTAATTATAATTGGAATTCAGAAAGTGAAGGCAACTGGCCTACTAATGCTGCTATGCAGTTTTAAAAATTGATGGCAAGAGTGGCAGGGGGGGGGAAGGGGGGCGATGCGAAGAGTGGCAGGTCAGGGAACGTGGCCTGGCTGCAAGTCGTATTTGGGGTGAGAATGTGGCAGCGTCCCTGCAGCTGTCCAGGGGTGTACTGCTTCAGCCTGCCGTGTGCGCAGCTGCAAGCCAGGAACGGGATTTAACCACTGGACTGTTCATTTTCTAAAACAAGACCAGGCAGGTGAAAGCATCATATAATTAACTCAGATTAAAAAGTACATCTTGATCTTGTTGGCAAGTCTGTTTGTTGTGCTAAGGATTTTTTTCTTCAATAAAGCCTCTTGAAAATTTTTCCTGTATGATAATCATAAATTTGGACTAAAATGTAAGAAAAGAAAACTGTTTCCCTACCATGGGTTGGTTCAAGCTAGTGGTGCCTTTCTGTGTTTGAGCCAGCTCCTGGTTTGCTGAACCTCTTCCCCAGGAGATTCCTGTGGTATATGCAAGATAGTTATGAAAACCACTGCTACACTTTTAAAAAATGGGAGAAAAAAACAAAGTTAATAATGTGAAACTCTGAAATGTGAAAATACTGCTCTGGACACCTAATGAATACTTACTGTACTGTTCCATTATACAGCTCATAAAGTAGGGAAATGACAACTCTCTTTTCCAAAGATTTAATTCCCATTTGCATTAAATTCTCTCTATATTTTTTTGTACGACTGTATTAGAAAACAAATTATATTATTGGATGTGAGTTTTATTCACTGAGTAAATTGTCCTGGAATTTAACATTATTTGCATTTGAGAAAATGCTGAGAGCATTAAAGGAAATATTGAAAGAGCCAGGACTGACACATTTGCCGTACGTTTAACAAAGCTGTATTTAAAAAAGATGCGCATGCAAAGATACTGAGGCATAATGAAGCCTCCTACACACACCACTGAATGAAATATTTATACCATAATCATACTATTAATAAAATGATGGATCAGCCAGCATCTGCTGCAACAAAACTCAGCTGAGAGACTGGTTACTGGCTGGAGGGGCAGAGCAGCGTCCGAATGGAGGAGCAGGAGCACTGGGACTAGCTTGGGAAGCCCTGGCCTGAATCAGGCATGTCACTGCGTAACACACTGGCTGCAAGCCAGCTTCACATCGCAGCTGACACTGTCCCCTTCTTTACTTCTAGTGGGAAGTGAAGGGCCAGGGAAAAGAGACCAGGAAGCAGAGGGAAGGTCTGCAGCTCAGCTTGGGCTGCTGCTGTCCCCAGGCAGATCCCTGTGAGTGCAGAACGGGTTTTCTGCAGCGGTCTGCCTTGTTTTCGGTTGTGGGTAGTTGTAATTCTGAGGCCATCAGGAATGATTTGGCTTGATCAGAGCAGTGCAATCTCAGGGGCTTTGCTGTTGTTTTCTGTCCTGATCAGAGTGTTTCTGCAATGCTGAATGGGTCATCTTCTCCTCTTTGGACTTGTCCCAGTTTCCAAGGTTTAAAGAAAAAGATACAGAAAAGAGGTTTGTTTCAGGGAGGAAAGACAGATGGAAATGAAAGGAACAGTAAATCTGGACTGTGAGCTGACACAGTGGGGTCAAACCTTAGATGTGCCCTACAGGAAAATCTAATCAACAAATTGATACCGTCTTGGTGCTCTCCCGGTTCCTTTCCTAATTCCTGCATTCGATGCACATGTGGCTTAGCTTAGAGATCTCTCCTTGTGTGCTGGGAACGGAGAGGTGATGTTTATCACAAACGTGGTGAGGACACCAGCACGAACCATTTATCTGTATAGTCCCCAGCCGTGCCCTTGCCTGCCTTCCCTGCTAGTCCCATCTGGATGCCCAGTTCTGCACCAGTTCAAACTTCATCCAACATCAGAGCACTTTACGTGAGGATCTCTCAGAGAGTCTGACTAGAGGAAAGCACTGTAGTTTTGCGCTTTTTCCCCCCTTTGTCTTTCTCCTCTTACCCTCTCCTTTTTTTCTATCCTTCATGCACCTTAATTTTTACCTCATGTTGCGAAAACTAGCTGCAAAGCAGATGCTAATCAAGCAGTTACTTAGGGCTACCGTCCATAAAAAATGAACTCCCAGAAATGCTGGATTCTACGTGCATATTGTAGGGGAAAAAAGAGGTTAATTGCCTGTTCTGTGTCCCTTCTGTGCTCTGTGATGGCCTGGAAATCCAGCTGGATAAACTGCCAGGCACCCTTGGCCTTCCTCCTTGACCAGACAGGAGGAATTGAGGTAGTGACACCCACCCTTTCAGTGCCTGTAGTGAGGTGAATGAATAATCAGATACTGCAAGCAGCAGTAACTGGGTATTTTCCTCCCAGAACGCTCCTGTGTTTCTCTGTTGACAGGAGTGTTTTCCTTCACAGTCAGTTGCTGAGGCTCAAAAAAAAACACAACTGAAAATTGTATTGAGCATTTGTTACAAATATGATACATTCCTGTGAGGAAGTAACTAGTAGGAAATGTACAGCCTGCAGCTTTGTTCTGTTGGTTTGCCCAAGCTAAATAACTTTTGATTGTTGCATATTTGAGTAAATTCCTCTTCTCTCTCTCTTTCCCAAAGACACTACTACTCGAAACTGGGGCTGGAAAGAAAACAGCTAAGAAGTACGCTGAGGTTTAAAATCTGCTTTTTTATCTGAAAAAAGAGGAAACCTTTCAAACAGCTTCCACAAAGTAGCATGCAGAGCAAGCAATAATTCAACAACAAAAGTGTAGAAGAGTAAGGTAGGGCCTGTGCAAGTCCCTTCTCTATTTCAGGGTGTGGGAGAGGCCCTGCCTGGTTGGAGCTCTGGCACTGAGCAAGGGCAGCTCTTGGCTCTGCACAGGACAGAGCAGAACTTGGGCTTTGCCTTTTCAGTCCAGCCAGGACAGGAGGATCCCTCAATGTGGCAAGGAGCTGGGCTGCTCTCAAAAGGCAGCTTTTATCAAAAGGATCATTTAGTGTGGAATTTTTTTAATTTCAAAAAAATGGATTTTTTTTACAAGAAAAATAAATTATGCCTTTGTTAATTGGTTTTGCTGGTGGCTCAGCTGAGAGCAGCAGCAAACCAGAACAGTAGTACAAGTGCCCCGGATTGTGAGAAATCCCCTTTCCAAAGAGAAATAAAATTAATTTTGAATGTTTATTAGCATCAACCAGCTCATGTCACTTTTAGTAGGAGCAGAGATTTTAAACTTGTCCCTCTGTCCCAGTCCATCTCCATCAGGTGGTGTTTCTTGCTTTTGCTATCTGTACCAAGACATTGTGGGACTGATTGTGCTATAAACAGCCATATGGGGTCCGTTTTGTAGTTCCAGGAGGGCAAGCGAGCACACTTACACAAGGCCTTGGTACTCAAGTCCTCTTAGCATCATTTAAGTACTTAGTGCAACTACATAAGATTATCCTGGGAGGCACTAGCACAAAACATTGGTGAAAGATAGAAGTACACAAATGGTTAAAAAACAACAAAAAAAAACACACCAAAAAACCCAAGCAAACAAAAAATCCCCAACCAAACAAAAAAAACCCAACCCGAAACCTGAAAAGAGTGAGTTAGCTTTTAGGCTTTCATGTGAGTATTATTAATGTAACATTTTAATAATTACAATCTTAATGTATGCTTAGACTTTATATATATATACATACATATTGCTTTCAAAGCCAGTTTCTCCAAAAATCAGTGAAAGAACAATGAGTGCAGTAGGTGATGTTCTGCAGAGAAGTGACAGCCACTGCAGGCCAAATAACCAAAAGTTATTTTTTTAAATGGTGGTGGAGTTTTTTTTCTAATGTTGTGCATGTCTGAAACAGGCTGCAGGTACGGAAAGCTGCATGAAGGCAAGCTGGAAGGACAGACAAGTGCTTTCTATTGTCAGCTATTAAGGTGCTCAGGTGAGAATAAGGTTATTCAGATAATCTGTTCCTAACTATCAGGTCCGAGGGACTTGAAAACCATTTCAGTTTTTCTGAGTGCTTGGAAAAGTGCTTCCTGAGGCACAGCAGTAAGTGGCACGCAGTTCTGGCCATGGGCACACTGTGTCCTTGATGCCATTCCTTGCTTTCCTCGTCTGGAAACAGCCATGGGAACAGCAGCTGACCTCCAGCAAGGGCAGTGGTTCCACCATCTGCGCAGAGCCCCCAGAGCTGTGCAGCAGGAGGGGAAGGGGTTTTGATTCTCAAATATCCCTCAAACTTTAATTTCCCTCTAACAAATCTCTTCTTACTGTATTTTTAATATTTTACTAGGTTCCTGTATTTGGTGTAAACTGTGTGTGCAGTGTGAGAAAGCAAGATAAACATGCAGTTAACCTTCTGTAATCGTGTTTCACTCGATAGGGAAAAACAGCAATAGGTCATTTTCCAAATGAAATTATTTTGCTTTGAGTCTTCTAAAGTTTAGTATCCAGCAAAGAATGTGTTTGGACTTTTCCCTCTGTGCTGTTAAACTATAGGATGTCTCTAAAATTGTCATTCAGTGTGAAAAAGCAGCATCAGATTTTACTAGATATCAGACAGATATGGTGAATTTTGGCTGTGACAGAGAGGAAATGCTCTAAACAAAGTGGTTACTGTATATTCTGTTGCCTTAGAGACTGAAACATCTGTATCCATGCAGGCAAGTGATGCAGACATGGTAAGATTTGACTTCCTTACATTCCTGTGTTCCATCTTGCTGTCAATGGAAATGTTTTATGGTGGGAATATGCTGGGCTTCTTTAGCATTGTATTTATCTGGTTGTGTGGCATGTCTTGGACTAGGAGGGCTTTTTAATTAAAGTCTAACTCTGAAGTCAGGACGTTCCCTGAGAAAAGATGCTTTTACATCAATAATTTTTCAAGATGAACTTGGAGGGACTTGAAATGATTGTTGTACTCGTGATAATTGTTGGATTTGTGAAGGCACTTGAGCATCTGGGTCTCCTAGAAAACAATTATGAAGGTAGGATATTAAGAAACAGAAAATATTTTATTTTGAAAGCCATTTGCTGCAGAGCATTATACTTTAATCTGTATGTGCATGTGCAGTGTTTGAGCATCAGAGAGCTGAATAGCAGCTAAAATAACTTTAAATGCTTCCTTTAGACAAATGAAATGTATTTAAATGTCAGTATAGTATTGTAGCTCTCATTGCAGCTCTGAAAATAAATGCTATAATCTTAAACCTTTCTTTGCCTCTGTTTAAAATTGTTTCAAGAACTTCAGTAGAGATTTGTATGCTTTAGTGAACTGCAGCTTGCATCCCGGAGCTCTGAATGAAAGAAAGGTTTACATTTTAGTAAGTTTATCATTCTAACTTCTCAATTTGTTCTAATTGCTGGAAACGTCATGGCTTATTTTTAGCTATTGGCTAATATTAACAGAAAATCCAAAAACCTTACTGAGCTTATTTGGGTGAATGTTTCTGTTGTAATCAGTTTACTCCTCTTTCGGAATATTTATCTTTAACAAATCTGCCTGGTTTTGCTCTCTAGTCTCATGTATGTTTTAGGAAAATGCTACCGATTGAAATGTAAATATGCTTTGTAGAAGATAGTTGGAGGGAGCTGACTGCTAAAGATACTTTAATTCTTGTTACTTCTCTGTTTTGATAAACAATTTAATTCATGTCGAAACACGGAAATATGAAGTAGAGGCAGTAGGGATGAATTTTAGGCAGCCAGCTCTATAAATCAAAATATGTCTGCGCAGATAGCTTCACTGTTTAATAGGAAGAGTAGATTTACAGTGTTCCTAAATGTTCCGGAATATGATGTACATCGAACAGCTGCTTTTTATAGAAATGTGAGGGTCATTTTTCATGGTAAACTAGAAAGTACACAGGTATTAAAATAACCTTCAGCTGCCCACAGATACCAAACAATCATTTCTTTCTGCTTCAGAGTCATGACAATCTGGAAAAGGCAAGGCTGCTGACCTCATATTAATTACATGATAATATTTATTACAAGGTTCAGAGAACCTTGGAGAGTAGCAGCAAGTACTTTACTGGAGCAAAAAAGTTAGAGAACTTTTGGCTTGTGGTTGTTTGCTTTATTTTAGTTCTCGTGCACATACCTGTTTCTCCTGTTTCTTGCTGCTTTGATTATTTTTCCTAGCCTCTTATGTATTTGGATTAATTAAGAGGTGCCTGGTGATAATTATTGCAGAGTATTTTGAAGCTAGGAGAGTAACACAGATTTTTTAGCAATTGCTTTGTGTACCAGCTCTAGCTTTGCAAGGTCTATTGAAATGATCAAATTGTGCAAGGAAGACAGAGTGCCAACAGAAAAATGCATTTATTCTGGCTTTTGTGAGCCTTCAGAAGCCTGTGTGCTCCTTTCATAGAAAAGTGTTGTATGGTACCCGATGCACAGTTAATTTCCTGTCTCTAGCTCTAGCAAAGTCCGTTATGAATTGGTCTGTCTGAGCCCGTGGTTTTTTGGAAACCTTTTGTTGTTTGCCTGAATGCATTCAAAGGGCAGATGCTATTTAGCAACTTGGTTAGGAAAAAAAAAATTAAAAAAAAGCATTGAAGGAGGAAGCTTTAGCAGAGAGTGCTTCTTGGGTTTGGATATCTGCATCTTCCTGGTGCCCAGTCTCCTCACACCCTTGTAAGTGATACTCATGCCATGAGAGAGGAATTGCACATTCAGTACCCCTAGCACCTAAAGAGTGGGAGGGTGCTGGATTTTTGAAAAATACACAGTGAATCATAAAGATGTCTAATTGTTTTCTGATAAAGCTGAAATTAAAATACTGAGGAGGAGATTGGGGTTACTTTGTGAATTAGACTGAAAAAGGGATAAAGTAAATTTTACATCAGGATGTTAGAGCTTCAGGTGAAGCCGACATATTCGAACTCTGTAGTTTGAACACGTACACAATTATGGCTTCATTGTGGTTGCTTCTGTAGCATCCACCTTTGTGTAAGAACATACAGCATGTATATACTTTGATGCAGCTCTTGTCCTTGTGCAATATCCTGTTTGCTTCGTCTGAATAGTAAGGTGGCTTCAGTGAGATTCTCAGACATTATTTTCCAGCAGAGACTATTGATTGATTGTTAGAATTGGTTAGTTCTTTATGCTTTTTATACTGGTTGTTATACAAAGAAATACGTGATATTCTAGTGAGAACAAGTTTTAACTGCTATTAACTTCTGTTAATGTTAGTAGCCCTGCTTGACCCTGTAGGACTTACATAGTATGTTGCTACGTAGGAATCCACACTATCCATATAGTATAAATTCCTCAAGTGTGGGTTATCCTAAGAAGAAAGCAGATTTCTGTTGCCACACTTCATTATGTAAAAAGAAAATAGTATGGGATACATGCAGCAGTGGAAAGGTGCGCACTAGATCTCAAGCACAACGACATAAGGAGCGCTCGCAAACAACAGCTGAAATAGCTGGAAGGTGCCTTTGGCCCAGATAGCTCAGAGCTGCAGATCCAACTTTCTGGAGCAGTTGTGGACCTTGTTTATACCGAACAGCTTGCAGAACTACACTGCAAACGTACTATCAACATGTTGAAACTACTGTAGTTAGTATTTAAACTCATCAGTACTCTCCACATAGACACTTTCAAAGTGACATTTACAGACACGAAGTCTAAGATCTATACATTTTTACATGGAAGAAGAGGACCAGAATTTTCATGGGCAGAAACAAAGTAAACTTCTTGAACCTCTGCACCCTTCTCACCAGCAATGAATTATTAACATTATTTTAAAAACATTACATAGGATCAATTCTACAGTGTCTGCCATGCACAGCGTACATCTGCGGTGTGTTGGAAGAGGGAAGGGATGCTAAGGGTCTCTGGAGAACAGCAGATGGGTGAGACAATTCTCTCTGACAGCTAAAGTTTGAATCTCCATGTGGAGTTTGGTCTGAACACCTCTATATTAATTCCCATCTTTTTGCAGCTGGTAGCATGTAGTGTTGACCTGTCTGTTCTCCAAATCCATATGTGTGTGCTTCAGCTGTTGACTCAGTAGGAGCTGTTTGTAATAAGTACTCTGTTTGTATGAGCTGTTTGTAGCAAGTTTTCTGTTCCAGCTTTGGGATTTTTACCTGTTGCACGTTCTTAGCTTTCTGAGCAGCTGATGAAATCTTTAGAAAGCTTTTCTACCTACAGAGCAGTTCTGGCCTGCAAACCACTTGTTTGTGTGGACTCATGTAAGCTATCAGGACTGTGCCACTGCTGGCGAGCGCAGAATAACCAAAGAACAGACATGTCCTGAACAGAAATAATCTTGTTTGATGCCGTCTACCATGGTTTTCTGCAGCCTAATCATGATAGGAATGTGTTAGAGGGTTTCCTCTCATTTCTCCAAAATGATGCTTGGACAGGCAGAGTGTGTTTTTCTCTCCATACTCAATTTATTCATGTGTAAAACGGAGTTAAAAGTAATGACCAGACTTGATTTGCTCCTAGCTTTACCCTGACTATAAACTACTTGGCACTTTTAAAGGGAAAGGCACTGAATCTGTAGGCTTTAAACCTCAAGAATCTGCTAACAGTGCATGCTATAATGCACCGCTGTGCACATAATAAACTTCTTTCTTCACTCTGCCACCACTGACAGACTCATCATAGTGATCACCAAATTCACTCCTTAGATGTTGGGTGAGAGATTGTCACAGGAGACTTGGTGGGTGTAATGCAGAAACAGGATCCTAACTTCTTTCCCCTAATCTTACATTGCTTTTGGTTTGTAATATCAGCTGGATATTTTACATCTCTCCTTATCACCTACACTTGAAAAATCTTCCCGCTGAAAGTGCTTGATGTGTCTCAAGTAAATATACAGCTGCACCTTTCTCATTTCGGTGTAATCCTCAGGCATACACCCTTCCTTCAGATGTCAAAAGTAACCAAATAATTCTGTCTTAGTGTATAATTCCTGATAAGCTGTCAAGGTGAAGGCAGCAAAGCAGGTTGGAGCAGAAGGATGTACCTCTTCTCTCAGATTGCAAGGGGCATGCACTGCAGATAAAGCACGATGGGCATGAATAGTCTTTTCCTGACTCCTACTACTACATAAGATAAAGGCACTTCTAAAAATATTATGGAAATTCTGGCTTTAAAATTCACTTTTGAGTGTTTTCCTGTATCACAGTGGCTGAGTGCAATAGATTTCCCTCATGGACACATTGCTGTTGTTCCTGGTCTTCCTCTATATCAAGTGAAAAGGTTATTTTTATTCTGGCAGGCAGTCTGTGTCTATATCAGCTGCTATTTCAGTTTCCCAAACATCCTAGACAGAGGACATCAGCAAGGAGGATGAGAGGATTTGATAATTCTTATAGGACTGGGATGACTTATGCAGAGAGATAAGGTCTATTCCTTACACATCATCTAGATGTGCCTGATGTTTTCTTGTCAGGCAGCTCAGAGAGTGAAGGGAGAAAAGACAGAAGAGGGGCTAACCTGCTTCAGGTACCAGAGGAGACCAAAGGGTAAATTGTAGCTAAAGGCCAAATGTGCTCATGAGACAAACCCAAATGGATCCTGGCAGCACAAATGGCAAGCAGGCTTTTTAACCAGTACTTAGTGTTCTTTCCTTCTTTCCTCTTGGAAGGCAATGCTAAAGCCCTCTACTTCACCTTGGAAATCTGTCTCTGTGATGAGTCTCATACTGTGATCACGCTCCTTACTTGTGGTGTCACGAACTGTGGTGTGAGACCAGCAGCAGGCACAAGGTGCAGCTGGACTGAGGTGTTGTGGGGAAGGTCTCAGAGCACCAGGCAGCAGCACTGCTGTTTCTTCCTTTGCATCCTTTAGTTGGATGGCATTTGTTTTGTTCCTTACAGGAGTCTTGTCCACTGAGGGAATCTACAAATAGGTGAGTCTTTTGGAATTACAGTGTCCACCTCCAGAGCACGTCAATTAAAGACCCAGGTTAATGAACTGATATGAGTGCCTCTGGTTAAACATCCAGGCTTCTCCTTACCCCTGCCCACCTTAGCCCAAGCAGTCATCAGCACCGGGCTGTGCCATGGAGTCTGAAAGTCCTCCGGCACAGTGTCATTTTTGTCTTGTTCATCCAGGCTCCTTTTTAAACAGAATTGTAGGGCTCTTTCCTTTATTTTTTCACACTTCTTTATGCCCTGCTGAGGTTTTAGTCCAGTGGGGAGGTACAGAACAGCCCATGTACTAGTGGTGCTCTGGGTGATGATGTTTCCTCTTGTTTCTTAGAGAAGCTGGGGCAGAATTTAGCCTGTTCTGTATATTGTGTGAAAGTAGGGAAATAAAAAGTCGCTCAAAACTGTATTATGGCCCTGACTTTTGTCGACGTGTTTGCACAGCTACCAAACATAGTGTGTGCATAGCTTTTCCTTCACCTTGGTTTAAGGATGATTGCCTTCATTTCAAGCATGGTTTGCTCAATATTTTTGTCAGGAATATGACCTGTGTGCATATGAAAATCTGGTTGTTCAGTTGGGTTTTATAAGCATAGCGATTTCCTCAAAGAGGCAGCTTTTGCACAATGTAAGATTAAAATACTGGCCCTTAAAATAATATTTTAAAGAGTTTCCGAGGCCTTTAAAATCCCACTTAATACAGATATGACCACTCTATATTCTTATCTCATGAGATAAGGAAACAGTTCAATAATTTGTTTTAATTTAGCTTGAAGTAGGTTTAGTTGCAGTGGCCCTTGTGTGAATAGCTGTAATATGTAGTGGGGCCTATTTTTGTTTGATTTTTAATGAAGGCTGACCAATTTTTTTGCCTTTGTCACTAGGCAGGGATGAGGAGTTGCTTTGCTGTAGGCTAGTGAAATTCCCTGCTTTTGGGGGGTTAAATACACTTGTGCAACCACAAGTTCATTTGTATCATGATTTGGATTAGAACTCTTGTAAGGAGAAGAAGTATTTCCTTAATTTTTTCACTAGATTTTTTTGGTGTTTTCATTGAGAGAAGACTTCTGAGCTGTTGACACATTCACAGTAGTAATTATGCTATTGCCCATATTCACTATAATTTAAACTATTAAAAGATTTACATAAGTTACAACATGACAAAAACTGTGAAAGATTCCCTTAGCCATGCTGAAGCACTGCTTCCTTGTGTCTGAGAGGTCAGAAGCACGTACAACCTCTTTGGCTACTATATTAGCGTCTTGTGACTATGAATGATTGGTACGCTGTCCCTTCAGTGCATACCTGGCAGCTTCCTTGGCTAAACACACAACGAAGGAGTTAAAAATAATAGTAATAATTTTAAAAAGCCTCATAAACAGCACACTGCTTCATGCTCCAGTTGTACAAGCTAATTCTGCCCCAGAGACCACGAAGGTCCTTGAGCTACTAGAGGGTAAAGAGCGGATTTGTGCTGTTGAGCTGCAGCTCATACTGGCTGTGAGTAGCGCCAGGCTCAGTACCACAGACACTGAGGCTTGCCAGCGATGCATAAGCTTATCCTAACGAGATTAAAATATTTGTATTTACAAATACATGGTGATACATGATGCCACTGAGCATAAGAGTGGGCATTCTTGGAGACAGTGCCCTGGGAGGCTCTAGAGGAACATTTTAAAGCTCAAGAGGAGCTGGGAAAACTGAAAGAAGCTCACAGCTGGAATAGCATAGGTTTTATCCTCCTAACTGGTCTGCAACAAATGACGAGACTTCCCAGACAGGAGCTGCTGTGTATGTGTGGCCCATGGGGAAACTGTCTCAGCCTAAGAAAGGGCGAGCTCTGAGTGTCACTGCAAGCTGCTGTGTTGGTGGAGCTGCTGTTAACCTGTTGGTAATAGCACTTCATCATCTCAGATCTTTCTGAAAGGTTAGGGGAGCTTCTGCAGCCCCATGATTCCCTTTGAGCCCACTGCGGTGGACCTCACACCAATTTAATATTGACGGAATGACAATTTTATTTTTATATCACCAAAAACCTCTAGCTTTGGGCTTGCTATTTAAGTCAAGTTTGCTGTATTGTCAAGTGGAAAAAAACTTTTTGCTTTAGTCTGTGCTTTTCCATTAAACACCTGACCCACTTTTGTCCTAACTGGATGCTTCTGTACTTAATACTGCTCAGTTCTCTTGGATTCAAAGGATTTTACCAGTTGTTGAAATTGTCCCCTTTTTTTGCCTTTTGTCCTGACCTCTGAATTGTTGCTATTCTTAAAGAATTTCTTCTATTGTGTCATTTGATGGGCTGGAAAAATATGAATTCAATAAACATCCCAAAAATGCTGAGATGACCTAATTCTGACATCTTCAGAAAGTTGGGTGGTTTTTTTCCCTGGTTCATTCTTGTGAATTTTTACTGTACAATATGCATATTTTAGGAGAGAAAAAAGAAGAGATACTCCATAAAACTATGATGTATCTTAGTTTTCATTTATCATATAGTTCAAAATATTGTCATTTCTATAGCATATTTTTTCAACACTTTGAGCTCACATTGTCCCGCATACAATGACTAATTTGTAGTATCTTGGTTAATATACACTGAATGGATGTATTACATTGAAAATGTATAACACTCTATAATGTTTTTTCCCCTTTGTAAGTAAGAGTAACTCCAATAATTGCTTTCTCTATTTTTCTTTGCCAAGAACATGAATGCGTCGCTTGTTGTGGACCAAAGTTTATTTCCTAGCAGGATTGCGTGCTGGCTTCTTTCTTCTTGTCAGGAAGAGCACTGGCTGTTGCTGGCCAGCT
>NW_009706742.1:0-9373 GCF_000703405.1 Apaloderma vittatum | reverse complement strand
TGCTCCCCATCCACTGGCCCTTGCCTACTGCTGGACACTTGCTTTCTCTTTGCAGTTATAAAACTTGAGGATCCTGTGCCAAGACTCTCTGCAGACCAGGGAGGTTGATGAATAGTGGGGGATGCTGTAAGGACCAGGTTCTAACGGGGGATGCTGTAAGGACCAGGTTCTAGTGGGGGGGGATGCTATAAGGACCAGGTTCTAGTGGGGGATGCTGTAAGGACCAGGTTCCTACCACCAGCTTGTCCCCACAAAGGCATTCAGGAAGAACCTATGGTCAGTCCTACTGAGAAGGAGCCAGCCGGGATTGCCATACAGAGGGCAGCCGCTGCTGGCAGGTTTGCATCCTGCACGAACAAGCAGTGAATCAGCAGGCTGTGCTGGAGCGTTTATGCTTCTTTTCACCTTTCAAAGGTTTCAGTAGCGCTCCCTGCAGCTGTTTGCACTTTTGCTTCTTGATTTTAAAAGCATCTTTTTGAGCTCAGCTGCTTAGAACTCCCAGCTGGGCTTTTTAAACAGAAAAGAAAAAGACTGAAAGCAGCTACCGTGAGTTCTGAGCACAGATGACAACCCCAGATACAACATACACATGCTGTTGAGAAGAAAGAAAATAAATGTGATGGGACTTGTAGGTGAAACTTGAGGACCACCAGTGCACACATCAGAGACAAAATTAGAAGTGTGCCCTGTGTGTGATTTCCTGAAGCCTTGTTTTTTAAACCATCATTACTCCTGGCCTCTCTCCTTACCTGCAGCTCTGACTCTCCCACATTTATTCAGCAGGGAAGGAAATGGTTCCTAAATAAAGAACTAGGTAATGTACTAATAAAGCTGGCAGAAGTAAAGGGTTTGCTTGCCTAGTTATGAGATGGCAGCCCCGCTATCCCAACAGTAGCAGTCTGCTTGTCCTTAGCAGGTCTCAGAACGCTTGCGGAGGAGATTTGTCTTGATTTCTGTTTTACAGGCAGAGACAGTGTGACAAGGCTTCAGATGTTGTACAGTGCTCATCTTCACAGCTTTTGCTTTCTGCAGTCCAGGGTCGGCTTCATGGCTCTGAGTGCCTTGGGACATTAGCTCTGTCCCTGCAGAAGGTTTTGAAAGTCTCCTCTGCACTGTATTTTCGGAGTTCTCATTTTCCTTTCAATGGGGAGGCCACTTCTGCCTGTGAATGTGCTTTAGAGCGATACCTGTGAGAAAAGTTTTTCTTCCTGGTGTCTGCTTGGATACTTGGGGCTGGCCCACTTCAAATATGCTGAATTGTTCTGCATCTAACCATAGAGCAGGTTAATAATGTTACACTGCATGCCCACAGCTACTGTTGTACAGAAGGACTTTTGCTTATCGTAGTGTTCAGGCTATATTAATTTGTACATTAATACTTATGTAAAAAGGGTTACATATTGCCTGAAAACTAGCATTGCAGGTTTCAGAAAACCTACATGGTAGGCTGCTGTGGATTTTGGCAAACGCTTTAATAGTCCTCAGCTAAAAAAGCAGCACTTACCATCGGTCACAAAAGTAAACACAAATGCGGCAAATCCAATTACTGTGGAAAATCAAAACATCTGAGTGCAAGATGAAGGAAGTTGTACACGAATGCCTGACAAGAAATCTATTGAACATATTAAATTATACACCTCTCCCAGAATAGCTAGAGTTTTAAAAAGAATATAGTGCAGCGGTACTCAATCAAGAACAAAAATACAAGCCTGGTGCACATCAGACTTGGGACAACTTACACACAAGGACTACTTTGAAAGTGAGAAAACAGCTTTGAACTCCAGAGCGTGCCATTACGCAAATACACATGCATGCAAATTATAAAGAAATCTCTCAGTAAAGTGAAGCAATATGACAGCCTCCCTCCACAATAAACCAGGACACAGGTGATGGAAATAGAAAAAGGAAGTGAGAGGAACAGATGAGTGCAGAGGCAGCAGCCAGGGGCCTTGCTGTTTGACTTCAGATTTAGCAAGGAGCACAGCTGAAGGGACCTGAAAAGGGACGATGTTGAGGTCCAGCCCTTTCTAGGTACCCCACAGAGCATTTACTCTCCAGAATACTTGCAGGACCCTCTGCAGCAAACTTAGTAAAGTATCAAAAGCCCAGAAAGCAGGAAAAAGCTACAATTGCTTCAAATCCTATGTCTGTGCAGTAGCAGGGTAGTTGTTAATAAATGATGCTTTAAGGAAGCAGGGCACAGCCCACGCTGCAGAAGAAAGACGTTACCTCCAGGTGTGACCCAGGAGCGTGCCCCAGGGTGCACCAGCAGGAACACAGAAAGAATTCAAATCATTGCTGATCATGGTTTTGTGTTAAGATATTGTGTGGGGAACCCAGCTCAGAGAAGTGAAGATAGGTATGTATTTATTTATTTATTTCCTCTGGTGCAAAGCAAAGGCTAATTCCACCAAAGTGTAGTCAGAATGGATGTGTCCCAGACCAGGCAACTAGCTGACACTGAGCTTGTAATTCTATAACATCTAGCTCTGCTGCCTAAACTCTGATAATTAGCAATTTACTGTCCCGAAAATTAATTTGGTTCTAAATTTATGCATGGGAACAAAATTGCAATAACTTCATGAGCAGCTCAGGAAAGCAGAGTTAGATTTTAGTTTTCTGGTCTGGTGAGAAAGGTTAATGAATGTTGTACATCCATATTAAAAGAGTCGAGGGGAGAGTGAGCAGCTGGCAACCGCAAGGGTGCCTGAGCCAGAGAAAACAGCATTATTTGCTCTGTTGTTGCCTTCCTGTGTGACCTTGCACATTCTTCCTGGAAATTCCATCTGTCCAATCTCCTAACATCCCTTAATACCTACAGGTATGTATAGAGCTTTAGCACTTAGGGAGTCACGGACATGCAAAGTACAAAGGTGTGGAAGGGCCTCAGTAGGAAAGGGAAGATACCCTTTTTAGGCAGTTTCCATACCAAATACAGACTATCTGTCTGTTTTCGATTATTTTCCCATGGTGTGTATGAAAGTGAGCTGGCAGACTGCAGCGTGGGCATAAGGCAGCAGAGAAACAGCGATAGCGTAGACTCCTGTGGACCCAATTTGATCCACGTGTCTGCCCCACGGTGGCTTCCGGCAGCTGTTTTCTGACCCGTTCATAAAAGCCTCCCAACACAAAGGCTGCATGGTCTTTCCAGGCAATTTATTTTGGTGCTTTGTTACATTCTCCAGTGGAAAGCTTTTTCCTCATACCCAATTGATTCTCCCTTGCTAAACTCACAGCTTGTTGCTTCTCTCATCCACTGAGGACTTGTAGAACAGATTAACCTCTTCCTCTGCACTGGTCTTTTCTGTATTTATCATCTCTTTAGGTCTCTCCTTTCCTGGGCAGCCTCAATTTGTTTAAGTCTTGTTTATTAGACTATTGATCACTCTCACTGCTCTGGACTTTCTTTAATTGGCTTAAACCTTTCTGGGTGTGCACAACTCAAAATTGGATCTTGTACTCCAGCTGAGGCCTTTATAGTGTGGGGAAGAATAGAATGGCTATTTCATTTGTCTTGTTATCTCTGTGCTTCTACTTCTAGAACATTTGTCTAGTTTTCGTAATGTGTGTTTTTTGATCCTTTATATCTCCTGAAATTTTTTATGGAACTAATACCAGTCACATTCTTTCCTATCCTACATTTGTGCAGATGATTATTCCAACACAGGTGTAGATTTCTGCATTTGTTCTTATTGAACAGAAACCAGGTTTTGTTTGTTTTCAGACTTCAACTTTTAACATAGTCTCTCAATCCACATTTGATTTTCAACCTATTTTTCTCCTTGCCCAGCTTGGTATTATTTGCAAATATAATAAGTACACTAATTCATCTGCCATTCATAATGACTGGTAGTGGACCTAAGACAGCCCCCATGATTTTTTATATCTTCTATTTTGAGAATGAACCTTTGACACTACTCTGAGTATTTTTTCAAGTAGTTCTGCATCCTTCCCCTAGTATTTTCATCCAGATTGTGTTTTTCTTAGCTGATGTACAAGAAAGTGAGATGAAATATTGTGAAAAGCTATAGAGAAATCAAGATGTGACACAAGATCTGTTGTCTCACTATTGAAGGAAACAAGATTGGTTTGACATCAATTAATCTGAACAGATCTGCTTGGGCAGCCAATCATTTTCTTGTTATTTTCTCTCTGCTTACCAGTTGTTTCATTTTAATTGTTTCTAGGAACTGCGGCTAACCTGACAGATACCTAATTCCTGATCTCCTCATCCACCGCCTTTCGTAAAGACAGGAAATGTATTTATCTTGTTTCAGTCTTCTGCAGCTCATCCCTGTTCTTCAGCACGGGGCTGCCAATAGCTGCTAACAGCCTTGAGATTTCATCAGCTGAGGATGGCTCTCAGGAGCAGCCAATTTCAAAACCTCTGGTTTATCTAAGTATCTTCTAACCTCTTCCTCCTGTATTAAAAAATCTAGTCCCATGCCATTGATTTTATCAGTTTCCATAATTTTTGATTAGAAGCCAGTCTGGATGACCCCTTTCTAGTTGGTTTTTTCCACATCCTATGTGAAAAAATAATTACTGAATTTGACAACCTTGTTGGCAATATCATGTGTTTTCCAGCTGTATACATATATTACCAGCTCCTAGAGGCTGCTGTCTTTGTTCCTCAAGGTCATTTTTTCTCATGCTCACACACAAAAAGCTGCATTTCCCTTATCTTCCTGATTTAGCAGTCTGGATTGTTAAACTCTCTGCTATGATAGGAGCCAAGGTTTCTTTTTTTCCCAGCTAGCACCTTCTCCTGCAGTATGGATTTCAGATTTTTATCTTTGAAGTAGTCTTCCTGTTGATTTTAGAAATGAAATGCTTTCAGCAGATAACTTCCCTCTTTACAGCTTTCATGACAGCAGGCTAGATTACCTTTTTCACAGCACTTGGAAAAGTTGGATGTAAACTGCAGGCCACTCAGTCCTGGCTGCAAGCCTGGCTTTCTCCTAATATTCTTCTGAAAAGCACAGATGTAGTCAGTCATCTCACGCTTTTCCCCTTGGTGACCTAATGACTCTTATAGGGATAGCTGCAGAGACAGGAGTAGGAAATCATAGTGGAAGAGAAGCAGTAGGGTTAAAAAGAAAAGCATAAAGTTCTCCCCAGCAGTTGGGAATTAGTATTCTCATCTGGGAAGTGCTTTCCAAATCCTGCACACTGTATTGGTTTTTAGTAACCTAAAGCAAGTTGGATTCCAGTACTCTGTTTTAACAAGCGTTAACGGTGTATCTGCAGCTCGTTCGTATCCTCACTCGGGGTGATGGAGGAGGAAGGCACGCTGCATTTATTTGGAACGCAGGTGTTTTTGAGGGGAACAGGTGCATTCAGGGTGATGAGGGGAGGTCACTGAGAGCTGCTCCTAATGCTCATTTCTCTCACAGCCCATGGAGAGGCTGAGCCAGAGCTCCAGCCTAGTTGAGGGGAGACGCTGCTGCTGAGCGCTGTGCCTGGCACTGGGTCCCCAGGTCTGGCCCAGACCCCAGCCCTTTCTTCCCCTTCAGAGGCCTCATGGTCATGGGTCAGCGTTGGCTGTACGCAGTATTGTTTCCATTTTAAATGACTTGCCTTTGAATTTCAGCGCATCTCCACTTGCAGCATTCTTTTAAACCATGATGAAGAGGGAAGAGGCACTGGCAAGTTGTGCCCTGGTTGCTTATGCCTCCTTTGCCATATGTTCCTTCTCTTTTAACTAGCTCTACTCTATTTGATCTCTCCTCCTGTGGAAATATTCCCATGCCTAGCTGTTTCTATTGCTAGTGTTTAGACCTTTTCAGTTTCCTTCTGGGACCATGAGGTATAACCAGATTTTTAATCCTTATTAAGGGGTAAGCACTAAATGTCTTTGAAAAATTGTACGTTAATTCTTTGTGCAAAGTTTTAGCCAGTGCTAGAGTGAGAATGATAATGTGCACCTTTAAAAAGTTGATGAAGATTAACGGAATATGTTTGTAAAGCGTTTTGAAAGCTTCTCATGGTGTGTTACTTCTTGAAATGCAGATGACTGAACACTGTTTAAAGAGATAACTAGCAAACTGAATGCTACCATATGCAGTATTAATTGCATATGCAAATACAGCAGGCTTCATTACAGGATTCACTGGCATTTACTGTGAACTCCGTGACATATTACTATAACAGCATGCTTGTATTTGAAGTGAAAGAAAGCAAATGAATCCAAAATTACTTTGGGGTATCTTTAGCAAATCTTTCCTTTCCTTTGAAATAGTCAATTAGCCACCATTCCATTTTATATCAGACCCGCCATCCTGTACCAGAACAAGTTAGAAGTCAATAGGTGCTTCTGGCTGAATAGAAGTTTCTGGCAAAACTTTCTGTTCTGAAAGATGACATCAAACTGCAAAAAGGGTAGGACATATCACGAGCTAATTTTCTTAACAATAGGAAAATTTTTACAAAAGCCCATGCCTGATGGGTTTGTTTCCTATATTCTGGACCAAGAGATTGCCTGTAGCAGTAGAGTGGATGAGATCTTGATCTGTGTTGTCCTCACTGGCTCTGGAAAAGGAAAAATGACCTCTGAGCTTGCACCCAAGGAAACTCAGTGCTCTGTCTGCACACTTGGGCAGTGGTGGAGGCTGGCCTGGGATCCTGCTCTCAGGGGATGCACCAGGGAATGCACGTTTAGGTGTTTCATTCTCAGGCAATGATGCTGTGTGCAGATTTGAGGCGCAGTCGTTGTGCAGGGGCCTGGTACCAGAGCAGTTCTGCAGTTGTAAAGAAAAGCCTGCACAGCTGTCTGCAGCATGGAAGATGTAAACAGAAGGAAAACCTCAGTCAAGACCTTACAGGAACCAGAAATGTGAAGACGAGTTAGGACCGAGTTGACTAGAAATGTGACAAGACTGAAAGGGCGCTAGAAAAGGTGTGAAGGGAAACGAAACATGGCAAGAACTGGAAGTACCGTCATGTTCTGGGGGTTGTGAGGGATAGCGGCTAAATGATGCTGAAGTGACCTTGAGTTAAGCCAAGAAGATTAAATGAAAAATACACATGGAGTGTTTTGGCTGGAAACAGGATATTCCGGCACAGTAGCTGGGACTAGTGCTGTGATAAGCAATTTCTGCTGCAAAGGAAACCCTTCCGAATAGAGAGGTGGTCATACCAAAGAAGTATCAACCTCTTTCTTACTGCAATCAGTTTTCAGTATTTGCAGAACTAACTTGATGGTCAAAGGGGAAAATAACAAATTGTCTATTCTAAGTGTTTTAAAAGCTTGTAATGATTGCAGCTTTACAGTTCTGTTAATTTATGAGAAAGAATGAGATGCAGGTTCATGACAGCTGGTGACAGCTCTTCACTTCGAACATTTCCTATTAAGCAATGCAGCACAGTTACACAGAAGCAGAAACAACATGGCTTTTTTGTTTGTTTGTTTACATTGAAAACTGGAAGTGTATTTTCCACTTTGGGAGTATTTGTTCTCCCAACTATAACAAGTTTAATTTCTTCTTTGAACCATGAGACAGTGCAGTATTTCAGAGCTAACATTCTTCCCAAGTCACATCCCTTGTTTTACTCACTGAGAATTTATATGCTTAGTATATCACAAATGACTTGAGGTAGAAATTCCATTTTGAAAAACCTTATGCCACTTACGCCTTTTAAAAGTGAAAAGCTATGTTTCCAGACAAAGCGGCTATCTTTCAAGGCGGGTTGGTTTTGGACTGTCTGACTTGAGATACTTCAGACCTATATTTCAGAGGCGGTGAAGGCACCCACCTCAAGAGGCTTGTTGCTGTGAAAGCTCAACTGAGATGAAGGGTTGTGTTAACAACAAAGCTTGGTTCCTGTGATTCAGGGAGTATCTATACGGGTAGAAAAGGTCTCAGTGTGAATCATTAGACATTGCTTTTTATCTTGGGCTCAGTACTGCTGTGATTGCAGCCAGTTTGGACAGCAGGCAAAGATTCTGCCTTCAGCTGCAAGTGTAGATGCACAGCTGGGACTGGGGAGAAGGACAGCCAGCATAAGTCACACGATAAAAAGGGGGTTTCTGGCTTGAGATGTTCCTAGAGCTGTGAGGGTGAGGGGGGAGTGGGGGAGATAGACTGAGTATTTAAATGGTTAGAATTAAGGAGCTAAACTGAAAGCAATATCAAAGTAAGAATCCAGAAGAAGGAATGTGCAAGTAGCTCAGAACCTTTTAGAGAAGAGTCTGGATTGGAAGCTGAAAGGCATCACTGTGCAGAGATCATGGGGAAAATCCATCATGTGAGGGAAGAGAAGGGAAAGCAGGGACCTGCTGGCATGGGCATGGGGCAGCCTGTGTCACCCAGCAGTGAAGGACTCCATAGGTACAAGACAGGAGAACGAAGACTACGGTGCCCTCAGAAGAGTGTTTGATTTCTGAACCTTGCCAGTGAGAGCCTGTATTATTTGTGTGAATGTGTGCTGTGTGATGCAATGCAAAAGTTGCATAAATTGTACAGCCAGGCTCTCATAAAGTTAGAAAATATTATAATAAAATTCACTAGCAGACCTGTAGTGTAGTACCCTGAGCAAATACTTCATAAGCAAACCCATCCTTTCTTCCCCATGCAGTCCTGTTTCTTATATTGCACAGCAAAATGCTGCCTCTTTAATTTTCTAGGGCTATTTATAGAGAAAATAATGTATTTAAGCCTGCCCATGATCAAAAGCATATGTTTTTTTTGTCTTGAGTCTTTTTTTCCAGTTTCTATTTTTTTATGACATCTTGATGCAGGCAAATATCCTTAAAAACCCCAGCTGTGAGCAATTAAAAGCGCAGTCTGATAAGGAAGAGAGACAGAAGAATTGAAGGATGCACCTGTATGCAATATGGCTTCTATTATTGATTGTCAGAGATGACTGCTAAAGAAATACAGTCCTGCAGCTAAAGGTCTCTGATTTGTATCCAACTGAAATCATAGGAATTACAAATTATTCCATTTAATATGTGTTTGACAGTCTGAAGCTGAGTTTGCGCTTCATTTCCAATTTCACTGCTAGATCATTAAGATTATACTAGCATCTTTCCATGGTGAAGAGCTTAATTAAATTAAAATATTCCCTCAAATGTAAGCTGCATGCAGATATGAAAATCAATTAATGTCTTTTGTTTGTGTCTTTAGGAAAAGACATTGTGCATAGCATAATTAATTGATTTCATGACAGTTTTGAATTTTTTCTTTAAATCTGATTTTGAACAAATTGTTAACAAAAACTGTGTGTGTCTTTTGAGCTTGCGTATCATTTGCAATGATTTGACTGATGTGATAGATTAACCAGTATGGGATCTGTGCAGAAACTGCTCAAGTAATTTGTCAGCTTTTACATACTGTAGATACTATAGGCCAGTCAGCCTCACCTCTGTGCC
>NW_009706741.1:6516-8252 GCF_000703405.1 Apaloderma vittatum | reverse complement strand
CGGGCTCTGCAGTTTTGAAACCAAACCTGAAAGAAAACCAGCAAACGTGGTGTCAATGGAGAGGCAATTGGACTGAGGCACAGTCCTTCATCAAGACGCTATGATGGGTGTCTCTTCCAAATATTTTTTAAAAAAAGAACCAGAATTAGAAATGTGCACGCTGAAATACCCCACCAACACTCCACCAGGTTCCATGTCTTTGTTTTATACTCGCTAGAGCAAGAGTCTTGTCTCGAGACAGTACAGACATCAGGGTGTCTGAGGTGGTATCTCTACTATTGATTTTTCTTGGTAAAAACGAACACAATTCTTTATTAGGGTAATTAAAACTTTCAAGCTTGTGGCAGGAGTCACTGAGTGAAACACTCTGACTAGGTGATGCAGAAACTCACATTAATAATCACACTGTTCCATTCCACACTAAAATAATTTTAATGGCAAGCTGCTCCCTGAGCTCTAAGAGCTGTGAAAGTCCTCGGTGGCAGTACCAGACTGACCAGACAGCTGCACCCCTGTACCCGAGCTTTGGCTGGCTTCACCCGTCCCTGCGCATCCAAAACTTCATCCCTGCATGGCTTCCACTGCAAAGGATGGGAGCCCCTTTCAAGGTCTTATTTAGATTTTAACCTTCAACCCCAGCTAGCCTGGCCTAGAAGCACGGCTGAGATCAGCTGGGGAATGCATGAGCCTTGACAAGGCAAGAGACAAGGAGAGGCAAAACCACTTTTACTAGCTTACACTAGGGTATTGTTTTAATCACTTGTGGTTTATTGTATTGAAAAAACACATCAGCAGACCATTAAAGCTGAGAAAGGAGCATACTGTGGTGGGATACAGCTCTAGTCTATAGGACCAGAAGGTATGAGTCCTCTAATCATATCTCACTGCTTTCAATTAAAGAAATAGTTCAGGGATTACATTCTAGAATTAAAACATGCATGGAAGTGTTTGGGTTTTTATATAAATGTGGTAGTTTTGTTCTTATGCTTTAATTTTTGAAAGATAGCTGGGAGTAGAAATCTTCTGTAAGGCTGAGTGAAGATCAGCTCTCTGAGGCTGAGCATGCTGGACCACAGAGAAGGAAACAGTCATAAGCATCTGACAAATTTTTCCGTGTTCAAAGCGCCTTTAAAAAATATCTACATAAAAAAAGCCCAGTGTGCAGACTGCACGATCTTTAGCTAAATGAAGAATCTCAATAACCGAGGCTTGAGCCAGATTTTCACACACAAAATTTAAACG
Source organism: Apaloderma vittatum (assembly GCF_000703405.1). Taxonomy (NCBI): domain Eukaryota; kingdom Metazoa; phylum Chordata; class Aves; order Trogoniformes; family Trogonidae; genus Apaloderma; species Apaloderma vittatum. Next base: position 7,010 of record NW_009706741.1, on the reverse strand, counting down.
TGTCATTGGCAAAACAATCCTGGATGAAAGCTCCGAATTTATTTTAATCACTCATGTCTTTATTATATGCAGAAAGCATGCCAGCAACACACTAAAGTGAAGAGTATAAATGTCGCCGAGGCCAGGCTGTGCTGCCTACTGAGTCAGAGAGCTGGGAGTTGCGGAGGGGACATTTCTGGGATTTCCCTGCCACTGTGTCCCCTGGGGCTGAAAAAAACCCTTTTGCTTTAAACTTCTCAATCCCTGCTCGCAGCGGGACGGCTGCTGATGCTGGGGAAGCAGCGGCGCTGCCCGTGCAGGCTGTCAAGGCAGAGCACAGAGCTCCGGGTGCCAGCGGCAGCTTTCCCGCTCGGCAATTTATTGGGACTGGCTGGGGTTGTGTGGTTGGGTTTTCTTCATTGCACCATAAGAGGGAAAAACAAATAGAAAACCCACGAGTGAGACAGAGGAAGGGCGGTGCTGGCATCATTACGCCAGCCGGTGAAGGCGACACG
>NW_009706741.1:5868-6416 GCF_000703405.1 Apaloderma vittatum | reverse complement strand
CAACCCTCCCGGTCCCCCCCCTCTGCCCCCCTTCCCCGGCCCTGCCTGGGGCTGCTCGGCTGACGGTGCCGGCACCGTGCCCACCCCGGCCGCCTCTCACCTGAATGACTCTCCGACTCAGCCCCGTCATGTCCGCCAGCTTCTGAAGCGTTTGTGCGTCGGGATTGTTGTCCTGAGCAAACTGTGCCTGCATGACCTGTGGAACACAGACAGAAGGAGGGGGGTCAGGATGAGGTCAGGCAACCGTGGCCCCTCCGGCCCCCCTGTCCGGCCCCCGTGCCCACCCCGGCCGCCTCTCACCTGAATGACTCTCCGACTCAGCCCCGTCATGTCCGCCAGCTTCTGAAGCGTTTGTGCGTCGGGATTGTTGTCCTGAGCAAACTGTGCCTGCATGACCTGTGGAACACAGACAGAAGGAGGGGGGTCAGGATGAGGTCAGGCAACCGTGGCCCCTCCGGCCCCCCTGTCCGGCCCAGCCCCGCTACCTGCAGCTGCTCGGCGGTGAAGGAGGCGCGAGCCCTCTTGGCCGGCTTCGGCCGGACGTACTG
>NW_009706741.1:3186-5678 GCF_000703405.1 Apaloderma vittatum | reverse complement strand
GGAGCTGCCGGGGCTGCTGAGCCACACACCACGAAGGAGACACTGCTGGCCCCGAGGCGCTTACAATGAAATTCAGAAAAACGCAGAAAGTAGGGGGAAGTTGCAGAGAACGAGGGCAGGGAGACAGCAGCAGGAAAGCGGATGCTGAGCTGGTGTGTGGAGAAAAGCACTGATGTCCCACTGGCCTTGCAGTCACCACTTGCCCGTGTCCTCCAGGGAGCGGCTCAGAAGGGGAATCTGCCTCCTCTGAGACCACCGGCAGCCATTGCCCCTGCCCCACGCTGCTCCCCACCACCGTGTCTTCCCTGCAGATGCTGCCTCCATCACTCGTTTCATTGGCTTAGAGCTTCTCAGTGGGCTTTTTACTCCTTTCCTTGGCCTCGAATCCATCCCAACCTCCTCCTGGATCCCAGAGCAGCACTGTCTCCATGGGCTTGGGATGCCAGAGACATCCCTGCAGTGTCCAGGCTCTGAGCAGCAACCACATTAAAGGAGGATGTCCCAGGAGCAGACTGTCCACCCACTCCCCAAGCTGGGGCGAGCTGGCACAGCTCTGGAGCCGGCAGAGAGGGTGGCCGGAGATGGGGTCCCTCATTCCTCACCAGGGTCCCTGCTGCAGCCTGCGTGGTGCCCGGCCGCTCTCGGCAGTGGGGGTGGAGCACCAGTGAGTGATGGATGAGGGAGGATGCCTGAGCCGGGCTGGCGCTCGCCCCGCTCCCAGGATGCGCCTGCACAACCCGGCGCTCACTCTGCAAGCTGGACCAGGCTGTGATTGTCTTGGCTTGACTTGAAGGACTTTCTCATATAGTTTGACTTGTTCTTTTCGGATGATGAATGGGACTCTGACTTCAGCAACATCTGTTTATTTTTCTTGTATGTAAAACCTCATGTGCAGAAGAAATTGCTGGGTAATTACTGGAGAGGGGGAGCATGGCCCTCCAACTCCACAGCAGCTCTCCAAAGTGATCCCATCCCCTTCTCAAAAGCAGGAGACACCTGGGCACAGTTACCCTCACAGGACATTCACCATATTTCCCGGCACTACCCAGCACTGTGAGGCTCAGCCCACACCAGCAGGTCCTTACAAGCAGCAGCAAACCCGCAGCCCGGGCTAACAGCTCCGCAGGACGCCCCGTGCCAGGCCCTGCTGCCCTCACACCCGCCTGCTCCTCCAGGCCACGCGGCTTCTCCCCCTCTGTCTCCGCTCCCCAACGCTGCGCTCGCGCTGCTGCACCAGCTGACCAGATGGACCAACGCGCCGCGAGCCGCGTCCCCAGCCGGGACCCTCCCAGCCCAACCGGGCACTCTGTTTTCATCCTGTTACTCAAACACTGTAAACAGAAACACTGACTATTCTGATGTCAGGTTGTTAATGGTTTCCACATGCTGCACGGGCTGGGACATGGCGTTTGCCTCCCCGTGCCCCCCAAGCGCTACCGAGGGGCGCAGAGGGCTGGAGCCCCGCTCCTGGCCGGGGCGATGCCCCAGCACGGCCCCAGAACTGGGAGGGTCCTGGGCACAGGGGCCCGTGGGAATGAAAGCACTTGACAAAAGAAAACAGCCCTGCAGCTGCCATGGCCATTGCTCCCTGCAGGCACGAGCACAGGAATGAGACAAAACTGGCCTTGGCCCCCAGCCCGTGGGCAGGACGCGTCTGGGCTCCCTCCCATCCTGGGCACATGAGCTCCTGCAGCACCGAGGCCGGAAGGTTGCCTGTCGCTGCCACATCAACACACCTCAGGTGCTTTCCAGCCCAGGACAGCCCCTGGCACTGCCTGGCTTCCCTGTACACCGTGTCAGACTAAACCCTTCGGTTTATTCCTCTGAGCATCTCCCTGACCGCTGCCATGCAGGAGGATAGGGCCAGGCTCAAGGAGACAGGAGCTGTGGCACTGTGTGACCTCGGTGTCACTGATCTGATCGGGTGAAGCCGAGGCTGCGCGGTGTGCCACGGCGGGGACAGCAGCAGCCTGGACCAGCTGGGAGCAGCTCATCCCCGCGCAGGCAGGGTGGGTAGAAAATGATGGGAAGGTTTTGTCAGACCACCAGCTTTTCCACCTTCTAGATTTATGACTCACAGCCTCAAAAATCCCAGAGGCTTCCTCCCGTGCCGCACACTGGGCTGCGCTGAGGGCTCATCCCCCACATCTGCCATGAGCCATGGGTGCTGCTGGCACATTGGCCACCCCCGTGAGGGTTCTGCCAGCCCAGGCACTCGAGCCCAGCCCCAGGGGCACCCATCACCCCCTTTTGGCAATGACAAGACCAACCCCGGCACCCCATGATAGAGTTCATGCAGGAAACAGGGATGACCACCCACGGTCCCCAGGGTGTGACTGCGACCGCGACGTTGGGGCTGCATACCGTTCTCTGCTGCTCGCTTGAGGTTCTCTATCATGGTGTCGTAGTGAATCCGGCACAGCACCTTCTCCTCCACCAAGCCGAACTCCTCGCCGGTGGAGAGCTGCCGTTTGCAGGAGAAGCAGGGGCAG
>NW_009706741.1:286-3103 GCF_000703405.1 Apaloderma vittatum | reverse complement strand
GGGAGGAGAAGAGGCAGAGTGAGGGCTCGTCCCGTCCAACCCAAACCCCGCGACACTAATTTAGGGAAGGGGCTGCAGTGAAACCGCCCCACTGGTGCCGTTCCCCTGCGCAGGGTGGCACAGGCAGTGACACGGGCAGCGGTGAGGGCAGGAGCAGGGTGTGACTCGGCTGCGGTGCAATATGGGGCCAAGGGGCTGGGGTGATGCAGCGCCATGAATCAGCTTCCAAACCCGTGGGCTTTTTATTTTGATAACAGCCCGTGTGAGATTCAGATGGAAACTGTGTCAGAGCCGGTTCTCTCCCATTGCCATAAATCAAAACATGTGTTTTCTGCTCACACGTAAAGGCTCATGCATTTGCTTTTTCCTCCTACAAGTCTCCTCACGACCAGAGGACGATGATCACACTTAAGTGAGTTACACTGAAAAGTAGCTCAGTGCAATGAAGAGGTAACGGGACGTCCAGGATCCCTGCAACGGGTTCCAGGTGTTTGCATGCACCTCTAAAAACCCCCATTTCTGTCAGGATGCTGCCGGCCAAGGGCAGGCAATTCATGGGGAGCAGCAGATGTGGCCCCCAAAGCCCTGCACCCCGAGCCCGGCGCCTGCCAGGAGGCGGTGCCTGCAGTGCGCGCAGAGCCAGGCACCGCCTTGGTTTGGCCTCTGCATTTTAGTATCACTGTTGCTCAAAAAACTGCCACGAGCAGCACGCAGCAGAGGAGAAGTGAGCAGCTCCTCTGTCACGGCAAAGCTGGTGCTGGCTCCGACACAGCCCCGCTCGCAGCCGCTGTGCTTCCCCGCACACCTCCAGGGGCTCCCATCTGGACCCCACCGCAGCTGCCCCCAGCGAGCAGCTCCAGCATCTCCAAGCGCTGGCACAAAACCGAGAAGAGACAACGGCACTGAGTGGCAGAGTCCTGGCCCAGGTCAACCCACTGCACGCTGCCCCTGCCGGACCCCACGTCACAGAGCTGCCGTCCGCTGCGGGCTCAGAAAGATGCAGAAAGATCGTCCTGTGCTGGAATTACTAATTGCAAAACTATTTGGGAGGAAAAGAAAGGTTTAAATTTTTCAGCCTGACCATAGCTGACCAGAAAAAAAAAAAAAACACAGAAAAGGGCTGCTTTAGAGAAGACATTTCTGTGCTGAAATTATACAGAGACTTAGCTAAGAGACTTCACTAATTTACTTCAGATGGGAACATTGTAAACTGACTTTGTGCCAGCTAGTTTATATAAACGCACAAACAAAAGAACTGTATTAATTTTTTATTTAGAAGTAAAGATCATTCCTGTAAATCGAATTACTTTGAACAATGTGCTATGTAAACAGTCGTCCTTGCTGAACAGTATCAAACGAGAGGCAGGCTTACCGAGCTAATAGCACGTGGTGATCGCCGCTCCCCGCTCAAATCACAGCCCGCTGCGAGGAGGAGGGAGCATAGCACAGGAACGGACAGGTCCCAGCCCCCCCAGGACCGAGGGGAAACTGAGGCACAGGGCACAACACAGGAAAGGTCACACAGTCCCACCACAAATCAGCTGGGATCTGAGGGAGACACCCAGGTTGTCCCAGACCCGCAGCACAGCGCACCCCCAGGTCGGTGGTGGTTCCCAGGGAGTGGGGCATGGGGACTCACGGGGTGGCAGCAGCCAGCATGGGTGGGGCTGGTGCCACTGTCCCCTGCAGACCCCCGGCGTGAGCAGTGCCCGGCGAGAGGCTGATGCTCGGCAGCCAGATGCAAGCACGGGGGCTGCTCAGGCTCCGGCACCGACAACAACCGACACTGCGCCTGCAGCCAGCACCTGCCTCCAGCACTGACCACAGCGACTGGGTTTTACAGAAACCAGGCTGAGCTCGAGAGGCATGGACACCCGCTGTCACCCAGCAGTGACCCTCACTGCAGGAATGAGAGAAACGCCAGTGAGCACGCTGATCTGACCCATCGCCACGAGAAAAAACAGCTTAAAAATAAAATTAATTCACTGAGCTCAAAGGGCAGCGATAGCCCAAAGAGTCCCATCCACTCCGGACTGCAGGGCACCAGGCAAGGAACACCCCGTGGCTCCTGCCACCCACCTGGCAGGGACAGGGATGGGGACAGGGTCACGCTGCAGCAGGAGACGCAGCACCCAGAGGCTTTGCCTGAGCCCAGCACAACAGCACAGGCTGGGGCATCACCAATATCTGCCGGAGCCGTCGGCTCAGGCCCCACACACGCGGCTTGCGAAAGGGTGAGTGGACACTGCAGCTGTACACAACTGTTAGTGCCGGGACATGGAAACTGCCAACGGCATTACCAGGAAAGACTCATCCCAGAGAGACTCATCCCACCTCCCCCAGAGGCTGCCACATCAACATCTGGGGCACGGGAAGAGCCGAGGCGGGAGGACTCCCTGGTGCATTCTGGCTCCCACGCACTGCTTGTACCCCAGCGTCACAGCTCCCTGAGCCTTGCTGTCCATCCCCGCTGGTGGGCATGAGGCAAAGGACACATGGGGCCACCCACAGCTCCAAACATCCCTGTGCCCTCCTGAGCCCTCTCTGTAGGAAGCCCCTGACACAGCCTCCCAGTCACCTAAGGCTTCCAGACATCACCCCCAATCTCACAGCAGACCAGCAGCGGGTTGCCACAGCGAGTCTGTCTCCACAGCGGTGCTCGAGCAGGAGCATCATCCCGGCAGGGCACGGCAGCGAAGGGAAACGGAGCCCACCCGGGCCACAGCCAGGCTGCGGATGCTGGCCCACCCACGTCACAGCTCTTTTGGTCTCCTGGACCCCAGGAACACATCCGGGTCTGGTGACCCCACACTTGTG
>NW_009706741.1:0-201 GCF_000703405.1 Apaloderma vittatum | reverse complement strand
GTGCGACCGGAGCTGTGGGAGCGCGGCCACGAGCAGCCCTCGCATCACCCCGGAACACAATGTTCTGCTCCATGAGCTCCAATTTTCATTTGGTTCTCCTTGAAGCACTGGAGCCCTGGATGCCAAATGCAATTATTTGACAAGATACAGGAAACAGCAGCGTTTGCTTAAAAACACACACGGGGCCGTGGAGCTGCAGCA
>NW_009706740.1:0-1197 GCF_000703405.1 Apaloderma vittatum | reverse complement strand
GGCCCTGCACTCACTCAGAATTCTTCTCCGTATCCTTTGGTTGGGATCCCCTGGAAAAATCCGTTCCGCACCCCCGGTGCCATTGCACATGACAAAGTGGGATCTGTTCACATCGAGCAGGATCTCACACCTGAGGGATCAGAGATGTCGACAGAGCGTCCCCGAAACCAGGCTGGGGTGCAGTTTCACCAGCAGAGCTCTAATCCTTCTGGTGGAGGATGGCTGGGAACAGCTGCAGCGGGGCGGGGGACACAAGGGAGGACTCAGGGGACACATTTGGGACTAAGAGGGGGGCGATCCCGCTGGGCTCCCCTCACCACAGCCCAGCCAGCACCAGCAGAACTGGCCACCGGTCCCACCCGCACCACCATTGGTCCTGGGCACCGAACCCAGGTCCCAGCCCCAGGAAGGGCAGTCTTGGCCCAGAGCGAGCAGTCCCTGGGAGGTCTCGGAGCACAGCCAGAGCTGCTGCAAACCGTAGCACTCAGAGAAAAGCCGGAGTTAAACTGCACTGGACGAGCTCCCGCCCTTGACCTTCTGAGTCTTTGGTTGGAGCTCGGTCTGTTCGTCTCGGCACTGCTGGTCCAGCCAGTAAACCCAGGCCACCACCCTCCCCGAGTTGCTGTTGTAGCGAGCAACAAGGTTCCCATCCAGGTACAATGCAGACGCGTCCTGGGGCACCCCTGGGCTGAGCTCTGACACCCTGGGTTCAGAGTAGTGCAGGGAGTGGCACTCTGTGGGGACACGGTGAGGGGAGAGAGTCGGGGGGGAAAGGGGATGAGGGGCTCAGGGGTGGGCTGCGAGGATGGGGCGGTCCCGGGGGAGGAAATCAGTGGGAGAAGAGACTGGAGGGGATGTGGGGGAGAGAGGAATGTCTGGGGGAGGGGTCTTGGTGTTGAGGAAAGAAGACCTGGGGAGGATCTGGGGGTCAGAGGTGGGAGGAGCCCTCTTGGTGCCTGGGTCCAGCGTCTGCCAGGGTCCTGGGGAGGAGGACTGGAGGTCTCGGGGAAGTCCTTGTGCCAGGGTGGTAGGTCCTTGTCCCCAGGAAAGGGAGTCCAGGGGGATCCTGGTGCCCAGGGAAGGAGGGATCAGTGGCCAGGCATCAAGAGGAGTTAAGTGGAGGGAGGGGGGCATATCCCGGGAAATTGGGTCCAAGAGGGCCCCAATGCCAGGAAAGGGGCTCCAGAGATCCTGACC
>NW_009706739.1:2101-3224 GCF_000703405.1 Apaloderma vittatum | reverse complement strand
TTGTTCTCTCCCTGTAGAGCAGGATCTTGCCTCGGGGGCTACAGGGAGGGTTTGGGGTCAGTGATGTCCCCATTTACAGATCAGAAGCAGTCCCTCTGCCCTCACTTATGCTCCCTCACCACGGTTTTGTTCCCTGCAGGCCCTGGACCTGTGCGTGCAGCTCCTGGAGATGGGAGAGACAGCTTTGGTTGTGTCAGATGCAAAGTACTGCTATGGTGCCCAGGGCAGGTGAGCAGGGAGGACTCAGCGTAGGGCAGGATGGCCCCAAACAGGGCTGTGAAAGCTGTCCCCTGCACTCCTGGTGACACCCAGCCACCAAGTCGCAGCTGCCACCGTTACCCCCAGGCATGTCCTGCCTGGGGGGGAACAATCCTCATTGTGTTCTGTCCCGGGGAGCTTCCCTGGCTCTGATTTTTGGGCCATGGTGCTACATCTACATGGCCCAGCGGCTGGTGGGAGTGGCAGAGGTGGCAATAGTGCCACAACTTTGTGCCCTTGTCTGCGTAGGAGCCCTGACATCCCACCCAATGCGGCCCTCACCCTGGAGGTGGAGCTGCTGGCAGCTCAAGATGCTCCAGACCTAGAGCTGCTCAGCGGGAAGGAGAAGACAGAACTGGCCAACCGCAAGCGGGAGCGCGGCAACTTCTTCTACCAGCAGGCAGATTACGTGCTGGCCATCAACTCCTACGACATCGCCCTCAAGATCATCGGCTCCAGCTCGAAAGGTACCTGGTCCCACCCAGCGAGGGCTGCCTGGTGTCCCTCCCCGCTATAACCTGCTTCTGGGGTCTTTGCAGTTGATTTCAGTCCAGACGAGGAGGCTGAACTGCTGGACGTGAAGGTGAAATGTCTCAACAACCTGGCAGCCTCTCAGCTTAAATTGGACCATTACGAGGCGGCCCTCAAGTCCTGTAACCTCGTCCTGGAGCACCAGCCAGGCAACATCAAGGCTCTCTTCCGAAAGGGCAAGGTGAGGGAGGTGCTGCCATCCCTTCTCCCTGCTGTGACAGAAGGCAGGACTGAGGGGCAGATCTCAGCCATCCTGTTCCATCCGTGTGTCGCCTTCCAGGTGCTGGCTCAGCAGGGCGAGTACAGAGAGGCCATCCCCATCCTGAAGGCAGCG
>NW_009706739.1:1691-2063 GCF_000703405.1 Apaloderma vittatum | reverse complement strand
GGTAGCCTGGCTCCTTCAACCACGTTGGCCGGCCCCGCGCGCCGCCAGTGATCCTGCTGAGCCGCGTGTGTGCAGGGCACTCTCAGCCGTGTCCCTGCAAACCTCAGTGTCCCCCGAGGAGGTCTGAAGCCCCCCACAGCCATTCCCAGCTTCCTGCATGAAGGGAGGCTGGAAATAGCCCCTAGGACCTGGGCAGCCGTGGGGTGATGCACCCCGTGGTGCAACACCTGAGCCTGGCGAGTCCCTTATCTCTGAGTTGCGAGACTCTCTCTTTGCCCTTTGGTCCGTGCGGGGCCAGGACTCACAGAATCACAAAAACACTGCCAGCCCATCCCCGCCTCAGCCATCCTGCAGCTGCTCTCCTGGCTGCTC
>NW_009706739.1:0-1652 GCF_000703405.1 Apaloderma vittatum | reverse complement strand
AGCAGAGCAGAGCCGAGTCCCCGCAAAACTCGCTCAGCAGCCTGGAGTGTGATTCACCGGGTGGCGGGAGCAGCCCAAACCTGGGTCCAATACCTGGGCCAGGGTGAGCTCTGGGTCAGGAATTTCCTGTCAGTTAATGATCAGCTGCAGGACTGGAGCCTCGGGAGAAATCAAAAGCCAACGCCAGGAAATGGCCCCAGCAGGAGCGAGCCTGGGCGAGGTGTGGGAGAGAGAGGGGAGGGAGGTGCTGCCTTCACAGATTTGAAACAGGGGGCTTCATTCTACCGGTGGGCTTTAGTCCTCCACTGGGTCTGTTGTTTTATCTGCCTCTTTTCTGGGAATTTCACCATGTTCTGTTTTGTGATCTGGTGCACAAAGGTTCTGGGTAGGATGAGGCACCAAAAGCAGGTGCTGCAGCACCCGCAGAGCTTGTGGTTCAAGAGCACCCACGGGGGAGGGCGAGCAGGATCTCAAACCCTTCGCTCCCCAGCAAGGTCAGGGTGGGCAGCCGTGAGGAGTGAGCAGCACAGATCCCCGGTGCATCCCCGGCGTGTCACTGCTGGCAGGGCAGCTGCTCGCCAGCCCATTCGAATGAAGCTTTTAATTGGAGAGGGATGAAAAATCAAAATGCCCAGCAGTGACGTTACCAGTGAAACCACAAGTACAGCAAATTACTGGCCTCTCCGGCCGGGACTCCTAGGGAAGTGGCTGTGCCGCTCCAGACGGCAGCGTGAAACACGCATCGGTGAGTCACGGGCTATGGCTACTGGTGGTGAAAACAGACTCGAGAAATGCTCGGCTCCACCTGCCTCGGATGAGGAAACCTGATTCTCTGGGGCTGTCGGCTCTGCACCCTCCGGACGTCCAAAGCCTCACGATGGGGACAGCAGGGCTGAGGTGGGCTGGAGAAGCCCTGGATGGTTTCTGGGCCGGAGTTGGTGTGGGTGGCTGGTGCCGGTGTTTCGGGGAGGTGTCCCCAGCAGAGGGCACAGCACGGCTGTGGCACCGGCCACCTCGATGTCCTTCCTGCCGCGGCGGGCTCGGGGAAGGGCTGGCAGTGCCATGCTCGGCCCGTCGGTGCTTTTTGCTGCTTTTTTTGGGAGCCTGTGAGCTCTGCGCAGGACTTGGACATATTTTCTGCAGCTGCAGCCATCGGCACAGCTGGGCAGGTACAATACGCTCCCGTATCTTGCTGCAATCCCACTTCAGACTAGGGTGAATTTAAGCCCGCTTTCCCAGACTGCTTTCAGACAGAAAAGTGGGAGAGCCCTCCAGGCAGACACTTTTCCACACTGTGGTCCCGGTCCCCTGCCCGGCACGGCAGGGGTGATGCGGGGCTGATAGCGCTGCCCTCTCCTCCCCAGACCATCCACGCTGAGCTCTCCAAGCTGGTGAAAAAGCACGCGGACCAGAAGAACGTGGAGACCGAGATGTACAGGAAGATGCTCGGGAATCCCAGCGCTGCTGGCGCCCCGGCGAAGTGCAAAGACAAGCTGCCCTGGGTAAGGGCTGGTGCTGACCTTAGGGGTGGGTCGACATCACCTCTGGCGTGGGGAACGCTGGGCTGGGCTCAGGGGATGTGTTATGGTCCTGAATCCCTGGGGTCAACACTGTCCTGCTCCCAGGATGGGGGGAATGTTGATGTGACCCAC
>NW_009706738.1:73527-78008 GCF_000703405.1 Apaloderma vittatum | reverse complement strand
GGCCCCTTCGCTGCCCGAGCTCACACCACGCTAATGTTTGGTGTGATCAATGTTTGGTGTGACTAATCTTTGGTTTGATTAATGTTTGGTGTGATGGGTGCCTGGCGGCTCTGTGGAGCCACACAGAGTGCCACCCCTCACCGAGAGGCTATCCTCCTCCTCTTCCTCCTCCTCCCCATGTGGTAAGGTAGAGATTCAGGTTAGTCGTGTGCGGTCAGGCCGGCTTGGTTCACACGGGGACTGAATATAGAACCAGAGCTGGGTTTCTGACTCGCTTCTTTTGAGTACCATAGAAGGAATGAAGCGTGAGCGAAGGATGTGAGTGTGCAGGGAGGTGCTTGTGGAAGGGCAGCGTGGGGCTGGCGCTCGGCACTGAATGAATTGTGGGTAGGCTGAGGCTGCGTGGCTGCAGAGAAAGGGGATGACAGAGTAAATTGCGGGAGGGTGGAGTCATGTGGTGCCTGGGATTTCAAGCCTAATGAGTCAAAGGGAAAGGAACTGGGGAGAAAGAAACAGAAGAGATGTTACGGTGGGGTCGGAAGACTAAATATAGCAGCCACGCTGCAAGGATACGAGCGTCCCGTTCCTGATCATCATTGTTCGCTGCCAGGGAACGGGTGAAACTTGGCCGCTTACGCACTCCTCGGCCTTCCTGGCATGTAGCTAGTTCCTGCCCGTGTTTCTATTCCCTCCCAACCCAGAGGAGAAAGAATGGGAATGTTTTCCCTATTGGGTGTTTGCTGTGACTGTCTCTCAGGGTTTTGCATTCAGCCCTGGAATGCTCCTGGATTACAAAGGTAGGCAGGGCACAGGGAGTCTTCCTGCTCTCTGCTGAAATCTCTGTTTGTCTTTTTGTCCCTGCTTGTAGGCTGTGCTGCGTATTGTAACTTTTGGGGGGTTTCAGTGTGAGCTGAGTAGGAGTGTGTCAGGGATCCACAGTGATTTTTTAGGGTAAACTTCCTCTGATTTCTTACCTGGCCTGCTGAAAAATTTTGTTGACTTGCTCCAGGAGAAAGCAATTTGAGGAGGAATTCTTCCCAGGAGTTCAATAATACGTGCAACATGATCTAGACAGAGGCAAGGAAAACATCTGGATACGGAGATTGTGACACTGCCATTAGTGAAATTAGTAAAATTGATGGAGTCCTACCATCATCTCTGGAGAAGTACTTCCCAGGTTGAGGATCAAATAGACGCTCACCAGTTGCCATTTCAAATGCCTGGAAAGGGAGGAGGCATCGTTAATTCACTGACTTGGAGTTTTTCTTCCCCATTAACACTGATAGTCCCATAAAACATCCTACAGTACATCAGTATTCACACTGGTTTGATCCATACCACGGTAAAACAGCATCCTGAAGTGCTGAGGCCTGAACTATAGATGAGCCTCGCACTCCAACAATGTATCCAATATATATATAGTATTAATTGCACATAGTATTAATCACACATGTAATGTATTGCTAATCTATTTTGGTATGAATATATATATATATATTCTGATGCTTATCTGTAAAAGCTTTTGCTGTAACACTTATTGTGTAGTGGTAACCAGCAGAGCGATTTTTAGAGGCATGTTGCAACACTGTGAGACCAGATGCCTGGCCTTGTTGAGAAATACGTGATTAAAGCCCAAATAGATAAAGAAACGCCCTTGGATCCGTCCTTTAGCCTGGCTGGGCTTTGGGTGGAATCCAACGAGGGGGCGACGCCAGATGTTCCCGCATTTCGAGTTAGGTAAGTTTGTTTATTCGGTAGTGTAAAAGCCGGACCCTCTTGCACTGACATTGGAGACCTGCCCTAGGAGTGGACGCGCTGGACAGGACCTCCTGATCGATCACCGGGACGGGCTTCAAATCCTCGCTGCAACTGGGGCTCCCCAGCGACTGCGGGTCTGGATGATGATCAAGTATCAGGGCAATTGGTGATTGATCTTTCTTAATCACCATCACTAACCTTTTGTACTTAGGATTAGGTGCATTACCCTGCTTGTTCTCCTTGCTTAAAACCAGAGTATAAGAAGCTCGTTGTTTTAACTAAATGCAGTACCTTATTTTTGTAATATCTTGAAACAGACAGTAAGTCTACTTTTTGGTGGTGTCTGTGTCCTTTCTGCTGACCCTGTCAGTTGGCAAAACACACCTTTAGCTCCCCCAGGCAGAAAAAGCGTTATGTGCCTGCTTCAGTCAAGCCTGTGCGGTGTGAATTGCCTTACAGCTTAAACTAAGAGTGAGTTAGATCAGCAGCACGCTTTCACCCCAAAGAAGTGAACGACAGCCAGGCAGACGGCCCATTTCCTCAGCAAGGGGGTTTTGCTTTACCCACAGTGGGTTTAAGCGGGTGCCGAGGACACGCTGCGTTGTCCCCAGTCCTACCAGGCAGCCTGTGCTCCAGATATCCGCCGGAGTGCCGTAGTCTAATCCAAGCAGCACTTCCAGGGCACGGTAAGGCTGGGTCTGTATCTCCTTGGAAAAAGGCTTGTACTGAAAAGGAAACAAACTCCCTTTGGTTACTGCATTTATAAACGAGTAACGGCAACAGTTGTGGTCACAAGCTTCCCGCCGGGTGAGGAGGACGCTGGGGAACAGAATCAAATCCATGTAGTAAAGTCTGCACAGGGTATGGCAGGCACGTTCCCAGCCCCACTGCCACCAAGGTGAATTTATCTCCCAACGTTTCACACGGAAGACTTTTGAATTTCTAGTTGTAGGGACTAACTGCAAGTGGAAGAAACATCCAAAGCTGACAGTGTCTCCCAGAGTACAGTGCCCAGCTCAGAGCTGGGAGCGCTGAATCAGCATCTCTTCCGCACGCTGAAATCGCTGTTCAGCTGCAAAGGGACCTGACATGCGGTGGGGGATGGAAAGAAGCACACAGCATCCTGCATCGTCATGGGACTGAGACTCGGAGCAGACTCACTGTCCAGCACGCGCTGCCCAGGTCCGCAATCTTCACTTCTAGGCTCATTAAATCAGATTCTTCCAATTGATTGCCAAGATCATCCCCTAGATGGAAAGGAGAGAGAGAAATCAGGTCTTCCCAAACTAACAGGTACATGTCACGTCCACAGGAGAGGCCGTTAAAGTTTTCTACCTAGAAGGACCTAAAACATTTTTTATCACCACCTCTGTTTTAAGGAAACACAAAGAGCCAGTATCCAGTCAAAAATCTAAACGGGCGTTCGGGAGGACAGTAGCTTGAAGTGGAGCAGTGTGACCACACGCTGGTGTCCTGCTGTGAGGTTCCTCTAGCACCGAGGTTAAATTACTGTGGGCCCAGAGGAGAGCACATCCTACCAGTGCTGGTCAGACTGCAAACGTCTGTCTGGCCTCCTCAGCCTTCCGCAGTCCTGGCTGTCACGCACCTCGGATGCAGCCTGCTTAGCAAGCACCGTGAAGGTTACGTTTTTGGTTTACTGCTTTACAGAGAGCTGCCGGTCTGTGGCTAATACTGTGCCTGAGGGAGATTCAGTCACTAATTTAGCATTCCCTGATTGCACCAGAGTTTGAGAGACAAAACAGCACTGGCATGGGAGAAACGCTCATGGGAGAATGTTGTGTGAGGCTTATAGAAAGGGTTTCAGTGCTGGGAGATAAGCTGATCTCTTGAGACACTCTCCAGCCCTACATTTTATTCAATATTCACACCATTCCCTGCAAATAAATTATGTCTCAAAGGCCTTGAAGATCAGCAGTACTTGGAAATCTCCCGCAAACCTCAGAAATACGGGAAATAAAGAGCAGACGTGTCACACAGCTTTCTGATCAAGCCATTTTGCACGTTTCACTGGCTGAACGCACCAGACATGAGGGAGCTATCCTGTACCTAAAGCTGTGAGAATGAGCCCATGAGCTGTAAGTTGTCCTCCACAAAAACCTCCACATGTCTATAGGAGTCTCGAGTAGCTTGTAGCCATTCAGGCTGATGTTTGTATTCAGCAGAGATAGGAGAGGCCTCTCAGCAGCGTTAACTGACTGTGCTGCTTCGTACTGGCCATTGCAGAAGACGGCAACCTTTCCTAATGTACCTGCCGCCTCTCTGTTTCCCTCCTGGCAACAAACACACAAGTCCCTTGTTAACAAAACCCATGGAGTGCTCACCTAGTCTCTTTAGCCTCAGATCTGTCTCGCAGCTGTAGCCAAGCGTATCAGGAAGCAGCCTTTGGAGGCTTTCGGTGGGTCCGTACAGCAAGATGTTCTCCGGTTTGATGTCCGTGTGGATGATGTGGCAGCGGTTGTGCAGGAACTGCAGCCCTGCCAGCACCTGGGCGAGCAGGCAGCGCGTTCCACCACCGTGTCCCATCACCACGTCCCACCAGCATCCTCCCCGCTTCCCCTGCCCTGCAGCCGTCAAAAGTTGGGCACAGCGGGTGTGCAAGCTGTGGGCATTCTGACGTTGAAGCAAGGAGGCACTGCTGATACCTATCTGCAATAAATTGTAGCTGTGGAGTGAGAAAGTGCCCTGCACAAAGCTGGAGGTGC
>NW_009706738.1:73064-73432 GCF_000703405.1 Apaloderma vittatum | reverse complement strand
GCCAGCAGCGCGGTGAGGCGGTTGGGGTGGCCCTGCGGGGAAGGGGCTGTCTGGGAGAGGCAGAGGTGACAGGCAGCGGAAGGCAGCATGAAAATCCAGGTAGCAGCATGGATGGGCAAGCCTGGGAAGGTGCAAGGAGGAGGCATTGCTATCGCAAAACTGAACTTTCTCCTGAAAAAACGTTCCTGTTCGTATGGCTGTTGTGTCCTCGGACCAACGTGCCTTCCTACCAATTAGCAGTGGGATGGAAGTCAAGGGCTGGTTAGAGAGTGACATGGCACCGACAGCGTCCCATTGTTCAGCGAAAGACAAGGAGGTGCAGCTTAAGCCAGACAGGAGGAGGGGGAGACTGTGAGTGAGGGGATGCG
>NW_009706738.1:67127-73003 GCF_000703405.1 Apaloderma vittatum | reverse complement strand
AGGGAGAGCCTGCCTTGCCACAGGGGAGAGATAAACAACACTTACCAGAGAGAAACAATCGCTATCAGAAATCAATAACAGCGAAAACGCTGCTGGGAGAGTTACATTTGTTTTTTAAACACCCTGGTCAGACATAAAGGGCTGGCGAATATTCTCTGTATTATCAAATTCTATTCTGGGACAAACAGCAGCCCCAGGGAAATACCAACCTTAAATGGTAACTATGAAACATGGGGAAAGATTTAAATAGCTAAACTGGAATGAATCAGAAGTAAATACTGTCCCAGTGCTGATCTAAAGGGGGGAAAAAAGGTTCTGAGATTTTACAGTTAAAGCAGATAAGGGAATGGAACAAGCAAAAGGCTTGGGTGTGAAATGGGGCCCAGAGATTAATGCCATTTTTGTTTAACTCATTCAGGTCGTAGTGGAACTTATTTAGAGGAAAAAGAAACTATTCTGAGGAAGAAGAGGTTATTCCAGAAAACAGGATGAAGGAGGAAGTGGTTTTCTTTCTTAGTGTCCCTAGAAAGGCACAGGAATCAGAGTAGCAAATCCTCATCTTGGCACGTGTGCAGACTTCTGATAAATCTCAGCATGAGAGGCAAAATACAATTTTAACTGTTTAACTCAGGTTTCCCATTCCTTAGCTACTCCCAGCCAACACATAAGAAACTCAGTTTTCATGATCTGTTTGATCAGCACACCACATCCTTACAGGGGACGAAGGAAGAGTTGGCTCTGAACAGGAAAACCTCAACACGGGTGGAGGACCAGCTAACCAAACCAGCAATTTAGAAAGCCCTGGAAAGACATCAGAGCTGAGGGAGACCTCATGCAAAAAGCTGCCAGACCTGCCAGTTGCACACAACTTCCTACTCCTGCGAGCAGCAGAGCTGCTGGAGAACGCAGTGATTACTGAGACGATGGGAACACGGGTGCCACCCCTGAACCACCCGGTGCAGGTCTGCAGGCTGCTGACTCTTCGTGGTGGTGGCCCTGACTCCTTCCCAAATCCAATGAGACTGCAGGCTTGGGCAGGAACACACAGTGCCCCATATCAGTGGCAATGGGATTGCTTCCCACTCTCCATTTTAGTTAGCATTTTCTCTCCTTAAGCCCAAAAGAAATAGTTATTGTTTTCCTTTAAAAAAACTCATGCCTTGGGCACTCACTCTGTGTTGTCCCTTTCTTTGCGGATGCAGTCGTGGAGTTCGTGGCAGGTGACCCCAGGATGAAGACTGTGGCATTTCCCCCAGCCATCCCCTTGGTGCCCTCACTCACCTACAGCTGAGTTCTCACCTGCTGTAAAGATTTTTTCACGAAAGGCAAAGGCAGTCCCTGGGCTGTGTAATTACCCATCAGACATTGCAAGGAAGGACCCAGCGCCTCAAACACCAAGCACGCATGTGGCAAAGAGTCAGGGATTCACTAACAGTGAAAAGACGCTACCACCAGCCTTTTGCCCTTCACTAGGGCAGCCAAATACCTCCTTACCCAACCTTCCCCCTCCAGCCACTGCCGTGTGCCCCAATCCAGCTACTGCTCTGCTCCTCCTTCTCAGGGGGCACAGCGTTTGTTTTCACACCATCCTGAGGCTCCCCAAGCTAAGGCCAGGCTTTGCTGACCCAGAGCTGCAGCACTCTCAGCAGAAGGATATGGAAGCCGTTCTCTCCAATCATTCTGAAATCGTCTAACAAACAGATGATGTTTTCTCCTGCCTGGTCCTTCTTCTTCATACTGCTTACCTGAGGAGGATTCCAAGAAGGCTGCAATTAGACAAGGACATCTTGCGCCCATTTTTTCCCATTCTATAGACTTTCTCTTCTTAGCACTTCACGACCAATCCCATGAGAACAACATCAGGAAAACCAGGCTGCAAACACACAAAGCAGAGTCTGTTACCAAGGACTGAGTATGTTGTCTAGCTCCTGACCAGGTGGGACCATCACACTCATAGTGTCCGAATAATTCAAGCCGATCCCACTAATAGTGCCTAGCACACTTCCTGCTCTTTAATCTCTTCCGTGCAGACTCAGAAATCCCTCCTGCCTGTGCTGGAAGGGGATTCCCCCAAGACCACAGCTCCCTGCTCCCAGCAGCAATGGCTGTTCATTTCCTTTGCCTTTCTGCAGCTTCTGCTCCTTGCCCTCAGAGCGAGGATGACCCCGTCCATCCCCAGCTGAGGGCAGCAGGCTGGGACGTCGCCTTTTAGAACCTACACCTTCCCTTCAGCAACTCCTCGCAAAGGATTGCAGAGAGGCAGAGGTTTCCTCTGGCCACTTGAAGGCTACCTGTCCCACCATGGTAGAGAGCAGCTTCCATGCCTGGAGGAACCCAGGTCTCTCTGGGCTGGAAAAGGTTTGGCTATGGGCAAGTCCTGGAGAGTTCTAGAAGATGACAGTGTTAGAAAAAGTGTTAGAAAAGTTTCTAACAGTGGTGGTGGAGGGGATGAACACGAATCTCTCATACAAGACCCAAAGGCCATCAAACCTACCACTTGGGAGGTACAAAAGCAAAGCAGAGGAGGTGGTTCTTCATGCAGCACATGGGCTCACATGAAAGCAGGGCAGGTCTTGTGAAGGTAAATCCACTGAGAATTACTGTCCACACAGATATCCCTCTTGGCACAAGAAATCTCCAGCTGCAAACTGCTGCAGGCCAGGGGAGCTTTCACGTGGGAGCAGCACTCTGTGCTTGGCTTGTCCTTACACCCATCTGGATATCTGCTGCTAGCCCAGGGTGCTGGGCTGGTTGACGCGTGCTCTGCCCAAGCATGGTGCTTCAGCACCCCCAGCTCTTGCACCAGTGCTGGACACTTGCCACGCAAGGTACTTCAGGAATTTGCTCTTGCAGAGCACTGACCTTGCTACAGCAATTCAGGTGTTGGGTTTTTTTTTTTCCCTCTACAGCCATAACCGTTAGGATTTTGGTTTGGCACGTTGTGCAGATGCTGCAGCCACCTGCACCAGTGCCAGGAGGTTCATGCCGGCACAACAGTGGTGAGCAGCCGGGGAAGCAGGGGAGACCAGGTCACCTCCTCTTCTTACAACTGCCACCACCAACCACCCCACGCTGGTGGGAACAGCCCTAGGAACCAGCTGGATTGCGCTGTCGGTATTGTGCTGAATGGGAAGGCGTGTCTTTCAGAGAGAATTAGTAATAAATCAAGGGTAAGGCTCAGTCTCTATGCAGGATTGTGCTGATGTGTGGAAAAGCAGCCCTCTGATTGCATTAAATTAGTGCCACTTGGTACTTCCTCTTGCATCACTGAGGCTGGCTCATGGCCCTTTGGATAGGGCCCATGGATTTGCAGGTGTGAGCTAAACCTTTCTCAAGCCTGTAGGAGAGAAGCCTCAGAGCAATTTGAAATGCAAAACCTAATGGCCTTTACTCATCTAAAGCTGATGTAACTTTGTATTCAGGCAAACTCGAAGAATTGTGATCACAAGCTTTCTAGAACTAGCAGGTCAAGCCACTTTCTAAGGCAACCAGCTGAGACCCAGATAGAAGTGCCTAATTACTGCATCCATTAGCAAAGGCAGGAGGAAGTTTTCTGACTTCAGAGGTTTATATTTTTTGCTACATGCTGCTTTTTTTTCTTCCCAGATACTTCCTTTTACATCACTAAAATATCACTTTTTTTACATCACTGTTGTGATAGGGCAATGCCCTCTGAGATGAGAGCGACACCAATACAGTCGACACGCTCCCATCTCCCGCTTGAGAACCCTGACACCTTTTTCTGTTGATTGTCTACCTTACCCTTCTGCAGGTTCCTCCTGTTTACTGGATTTTGGTCTCAGCTGAAAGAAATGGGCTGATGGGGCAAATGGGACACAGCCAGCATATCCCAGTATGACAGAAGGAGATTGTGCCTGTTTCAGAAGCCAGCACTGAGCCATGGGGTGATTTCTATGAATCCCCTAACTTTCTGAGTTTTTTTCCTGTTCCCCATGTCACTCCTCAGACTGAGCCCTGGAAGGAGAAGAGATGAGGAGGCTGATCCTCAGATGTGAACTCGGTGACAATCCCTGTGGAGAAAGCAGAGAGCCCCCAGAACATACATACGCAGCGGAGGAGAGCGACCTCGTCCTGGGCAGCCTCAGCAAAGCCTTCCCTGCTTTTCAGGACCTTCACAGCTACGTGTTTCTTCCTCCTGAGAAACAAACCACAGCTGCCAGCCTGCGCATGCCAGAGTGACCCTAACCACCAGCAGCACCTCCCCTTCTCCCAGTCACCCAGTCCCGGGCTCACTGGGGAGGTTGCCCTCCTGCAAGCAGCCTCGCAAAGGGAGAGAAAAAGCCAGAGCACTGATACCACCAGGTCTAAATGAGAAAAGCCAATTGCAGAGCAAGGGCTGATCCCCCCTCATGTATGTTCTTTTGGTTTCCGAGGAGCAGCTCTGCTTGTTGCACCCCACCAAGCTGGCTGCCAGGTTTGCCCTGTGCCCAGGAGGGATGCCGATGTGCTCCGGGGCAGGCAGCTGCCCTCTGCTACTCCTGCGAGAGGGGCTAGTCCTGCCCAGGAGGTCAGCCACCCCTTCCCCCCTCCCTGAAAGGTGGCCAGCCCCTCACCTCACGTCCTGGCACAACCAAACAGTGGCAAAGGTGCCGCAGCCCAGCTTGCGCAGAGCTTGGTATCGCGTGCTGAACACCTCTCCTTCCCGCACGGGGTGGTGGCCTCCTGTGGGGACCATCGCCAAGAAGCGTTACCAACATCTCTAAGTGCTCTTAGACTGAAAGAGCAGCTGAGGACAGCCGTCGTCCCAGAGGAACGGCCGGGCAGGTCCCCATGGCCTTCTCTGGCCTGGGAAGGATCTCTCGGCTCCAAAGCCACAAGCCCGAGGACTGACCTGTGCGCTGGGCTGCCGGCACCTCCTCCTGCGCCTGCTCCTCCATGGCCCAGCAGCGCTGCAGATCCTGGCACCGGGGGACAGAGGCAGTAGGGAACAGGGCACGGACAATCTTCAGCACTTTACTCCTTTAAAGAGAGTTGGCAGGCTGCAGGGCAGTGTTTCCCTGCTCAAGCTGTTCACGTTGATGCCCTTTCCCAGCCCTGCTGTCCCCTCACCCCCTTCCTTCCCATCCACCTCCTCAGGCCCTGCGACTGGGCAAACACTTCTGGCCGTTCAGGGAGGCAGGAGTTATTTTAAAGAGTTCAGAAAAGGAAAGCTGGCAGGCTGAGGCCAAGCCAGGTGGGAGTCTCGGGTTTCCCTGTGCCCAGTGGGGATTTTCAGGGGCTTACCAGGAATGGCGGAATCCCCCTCTCCTGGGGGAAAACACCCGCTCCCCATCCTGGCTGAGGAGGGGACACGTGTGGGCTGTGCTGTCAAAGAGAAGCCTCTCGCTCCAGATGGGTATGAAGCAGAACCTGCATTTTAGACACCACAGCGCTGTGCATCTGTCCCCAGCCTGGGGCCGGAGCACAAGTTTGTCACTGACTGTCCCGTGATGTTCTGGTGAGAGGCTGCGATGGAGGAGGAGGCTGTTCCCAGGGTTTGTTTCTATGACAGCTCGAGATACAAACACCAAGACAGTGCCGACAGACTGGTGCAACTGCTGTCCCCCTGCCCTGCAGCACCAGTACTGAATTGGCTTCAGCACTGGTCACCTGAAATAGCAGCCCCAAACCCATGTTGCTAGTGGAAATAAAGATGTAAACTGCCTTAGCTGGGGTATTCCCAACTCAGCCTTTCATAATTTAGAAATGTCACTTGCCGTGTGGCTAAAGCTTCAGGTTCACGCACATTGCCAGAGCTTGTGACAGGTGACAATAATCCCAGCAGACCATTAGCATGGGTGGAATTATTGACCTTTGCATCAAGTCTCTCAAGCTAAGAGCTCGTTGCACTGGAGGATTTTCAGAAACAGTTAGTA
>NW_009706738.1:21179-67105 GCF_000703405.1 Apaloderma vittatum | reverse complement strand
CAGGAGCCACATGACGGGGAGCTGTTCTGGGACAGTAATGTCTTCCAGGTGCTGAGACAGGCATGATTTCCTCAAAAGACTTTCTTTTCACATGCCAATGCTCTTCTGCCAGCACAACAGCCAGAGACTCAGGCTGCCTTTGGGCACCCAGCAAGCTCCTGACATGGTTCGAATTAAGAGTCAGACTGGGCTGGAGGCTCTAACCCTGTCAGGGACAGCCCAGATTGCCAGAGCTGACATTGCTCCGTTCATCCAAGCCTTTGTAACAGTCTGAAAGGAGCTCAAAATCCCCCCCCTCCTTACATTTTACACCTATTTACACTGTTCACAATCAGTCTTTTTTGGGCGTATACTTCCACAATACTGCGTGTCTGTACAACCACTCTTCTCAGCAAATATTAACGTCTTAGCTATAAAATCAAAGTTTTCCTTATTTGTGCACAAACTGAGTGTATCCATAACCTCACAAGCTTCTGCACAGCCAGAAGCTGCCCAAATCCTCCACTCGCATCACGAGGACAGTGGGGGCTGATTTGAGAGCCAGGTTTAGGGCTGTTACCTTTAAGTTTTCATTACGTCACTCACCATTCACCTGCCAAAGGAAAACTCATGAGCGCGCAGAGACGGGAGTTCAATAGCACCTTCCTTAGGTGAATTATTGTGGTAACAGGAGACTACAGTGGGAAAGTAGGATCTAAAAACAGGGTGTAAAATGCATCCTAGCATTAGAGCTGATGGAGCTTTTGGGCAGCTCACCAGGCCCCGATGTCCTTCTTGTTGCAGCAGTGAAGCAAGTCTGTCCTCGGGGTGTGAGATTTTCCATCCGTCCAGCCTACTTAGATGGATGCACTAGCAAAGGATGAGGAGCATTACCTTGCAGCTTGGTATAGGACAGCAAAATGTATTTTTCTAAGCTTTGTGATAAAGGATGATCAATACTTTAAAGCCCTTCATGGCTTTATATTGAAACCAAAATTTTTAATTTGTAAATTTTTTGTAATTATTAGTTTGCTTTTGTCATTCAAAGCCAGGTTATGCAGAACCTACCAGCTTCCTACAGGCCGGCACCAGGTCAGAGAACTTCAGTCCAAAAATATACTGGTCCTGCCCCGTCTGCAAGAGCCATGGGCAGGGAGTGGTGCTTCACCTCCTGCCTGGACAACTCCACCTGACCTGCAAGGAACAGCGTAAGAAGCTGCCCACCACCAGTTGTGCCTAAAATGCCTGGATTCTGGAATTGCAGAGCTCACTGGAGCGATACACACCTTCATCTCCCGCATGAAGAGAGACCTGGCAAGCCCTTGCTGAGCACAGCATCCCTGCAAGTCACGACCTGCAGCACAGAAGCAGCCCCACTGGTGCGTGGGGCTCTGAGCCCTGAGGACCCTGTGCAGACTTACCTCAGTGCAGCAGCTCGCAGGCAGGGCACGCCGCTCCCTTTGTCACCTGGCTCGTTCTGGAGCTCCCTGAAGTGAGATACCAGCTGGTCCTGCTCTCCCTTCAGTCTGCGCTGCCCGGACGGGGTGTCCTTGAGCGTATCAAACTCTTCTGCATCTCTGGACAGACGTGGTGAGGAGCAGGGCAGGGTATCAGATCACAGCACTGCTTCTGGGAACAACCTTGGCTTTGGGATAGCAGGAGACCCAGCACAGCTGCGGTGGATTCACTTTACTGCTGGCCTCTCCCTGCCTCCCCCGGCTTCCCTGGCAGCAGGTCTGTAAGCGTGCTGTGGATCTACAGTCTCCACATCAACTATTTATAGAGGGAAATTCACAGCTTTGAGAAATCCTTCCCCCCTGCTCCAATGCCCACAGACCCAGAAACCGTGGGGCTGCCTGGCTCTGTTCACTGCTCCTGGCAGCACGGGGCAGGACTCGTGGCCCAGCCTGGCTGCGGCGGCATCATCTCCTGGCCCTGCAGCCGTCCCCAGCCTAGGCCAGGCAGAGAGGTCAGGCTCCCCCAGCCCACCCATGTGCCGTGCTGCCTGACCCAAGAATCTTCAGCGTCTCCTGGCAGAGGATGAAGGCAGCACGGTGCTGGGGACCACAGAACTTCTTCCGTTTGTGGAGAGCAACCACGACTGCATCCTCCTCCCTGTACCCCCACTTGCCCCACTGAGGTGGGACCCCCAGCACCCACGTGACACAGGAGCGCAAATGGCCACGCTCAGTAAAAATCAATCCCTTTTTCTACCCGTGAGGCTGCATGCCGCAGCCTTGCAGCGGCGTTGGGCATGACCTACCCTTCCCCTCGCTGGGGCCCCGGTGCTGCAGAGCTCAGGTTTCCTCCTGGAGACTGCAGAGCCCCAGCCCTGAAGCCGAGGGTTCAAGGCTGCATCAGCAGAGCTCGGCCGCAGACCCAGGCCACCACAGCAAGGTCAGGGCCTCCCAGAGCTCTTCTCCCCTTGCCTGTGCCCCTTCTCCTCCTCTCACCTGCCTTCCCTGCACTAAAAATAACAGGGCAGAGGCTGCCCCAGGCTGGGGGCTGGGGCAGCACCCAGGGGTTAAGTGATTTGTAGCAGCTAAAAGGCCAGCAAGAAAACCACAGGGACAGAAAGAAGGGACTAAAAGATCAACCTTACATAGATCAGAGTGGGGAGAAGCAGACTACATCTGGTAAAGGAACAGTGGGCAGGAGAAAAGATGGACTAGAGAGGCCAGGAGCCAGCTTTATGTCTGGGAAGATCTGTGCAACAGTTTAAGAATTAAGTTGTTTTGCTAATTTAGGAACACTGGTTCCCACCTCGCACTGGTGGACAGCAGCGATCAAAAATACCTTCGGCAACCCCCTCCCTGCTTGCCCGCTGTGGGAAGGCAGGAGTGGAGCTGCGAGGAGCTGTGTGTCCCCTCTGCCACCAGCCCGCACAGCCACGGCCCAGCTCCGTGGTGAAGGGACCTTCCTTGAAACTGCAGGAGTGCCGCGATGTAGGAGTGGTCAGTGGAGAGTGGCACAAGGTTATCTGGAAGAAAAGCAGACCACGGAGGGGGCAGGAAGGAAAAGCCCCACGGTCCTGGCACAGCTCCCAGGTCCTGGTGCTCAGAAGTACGGAGTTTCCACTTTGGAGGCAAAAGAGGCGAAGAGATCCTGGGCAATCGCATCATTGTGCAACACAAGCATGACACACATGTTGTATATTAAAATTTATTGAATTATTGTGTAAGAATTCTCTTTATTAAAATCATTTGGACTCTAAACTGATTATTTACAGACAAAACCTCTTATATCACCAATAGATTCCTACATCTCAGACCAGTATCTACAAACAGTTATTACACTATGTAACAAAATTCAGACTTTTTTTCCCCCAAGCTTTTTATATTAATTATTAATTCCAATTTGAGAAAGACAGTACCTCAGGTGCTCTGAGCAGGACTCAAGGTGTGGCAGGGCACAAATGCAGGTCAGGCCATACCGTAACAGACAACAGAGACACCAAGTCACAAGGCTGGGAAAGGCAGAGTCACCAGGACAGAGGACTGGGAGAAAGACTATTAGAGCCAACGCACTGGGTGTTCTGGAAACCAAAAGAATCATCCCGACAAGAAAGGCACCAAAAAAGCAGCATCTCGCTGCAACCGGGGCACACCCTGAAAAAGAAACGGCATTCCACCAAGGCAGCAGCTTTGAAGAACTCTCTATTTTCATTAAAAAAAACCCATTAGCCATCATTTCTACAAAATTTTAAAAAAAGCTTCCAGGTATAGCTTAAATTTGCTACCAGACAGATGAAAGCAAAGAGCTCTCACATCTATGTCACTTGGGTGCCAGCTACTCTTAGTCATGCCCACAGGAGAGACATTCAACTAAACTAACAGGTATTTACCTTAATACTGATCAGTACTTGGCGTTTCATCCAGACCAAGGTGGAAGCAAGTTTCTGCCTCTGACCACAGTGCCAAATAAACCGTAGTGCCTGCCATTCACGAACATCACCTTTCTGAGCATGCGGTTAAAGCAGCGACATCCTCTTGCAGCACTTGGGTCTTGCAGGAGGGGAACAGTCACTGTGGCAGTGGACTCTCAGCTGGGGCCCACAGAACTTGCTACCTTTAAAAAAAACAACCAACCCCAAAAAATCACGGGAACGTCCAAAGAGGATTCTCTGTCCTTGAGAAGGAACACCTGTCTCCAGTGTCTGGCAAGCTGGTCATGGAATCAGGCAGAGACTAGAAGAAACTTGGAAGGATCGTGAGAAATAAATAAATAAGCCTTCCCCACAATAGGGAATTTCATAATAAAACCTGTTTTGTGCAAATTTTAATGCAACATAACCCAGTTGTAGGAACGTATTTCGCCACAGGAGAGGGGCATGGACGGAGAGAAGAGGGGCCATGCCTAAGCGCCCAAATTGATCCCAGCGAGGGGCCTTCAGTGCGTGTCCGCAGGGGAAGAGGATGCCGGTGTCGAGAACACCAAGGACAGACGTTGGGAAGAGATGGGCACTGCCAGCTTTCCACTCTCACTGCACCTGTGCTGGGCAGTGCCTCCCGTCCAGCTACGCAAGGACAAGCTCAGGATGTTAATAAATACATCAATCACCTACATTTAGCTCTATTTTTAAGTCATGATTATTGCTCTAATGAAAGCAGACTTCCACAGATACACTCAGAGAAAACAGATCTTTTCCAACATCCAGGAGCACTACTGAGAAGCAAAGAGGATGAGGAGCCCATGTACCCTATGGCTGAAGGCAGCCACATGGCCAGGGACACCCTGAATCCTGTGGCTATGATTCCAGGAGAGCCACCAACTCCTCCTCCCTTTGCCAATGTGAGATGGATTCAGAATTAACCCCCAAGCCACCCTGTTCTGGGAAAGCACGGAGATAATTCTGCAGAAACAAGATCACACATTAACAGTCTGCCAGAGCTGTAAATCCAGCAGAGAGCTCCTGGAAGATGCTCAGCAAGTTGGAGAGACCACAAATCACACCTTGCTGCCCGGGGCACAGAGCCCATCTGTCACACACAAAGGGACAATGCTGCTCTGCCACAATACTTGCACCTGCCTCAAATCAACCTGCACCCACCTCAAACCAAGGAATCACCTCCTGCAGTTCCTACGGGAATGGCCTTTACTAATGTGCACGGTATCTGCTTTTCCCCTATCTAGCAGCCTTTTCCTCCAGCCAGCTTTTTTTGTGGGGCTGATTTAATCAGATTTGGTAGAGACAGAGGATTCACAGATGCCAAGTTCCCATAAGTTTTATGGAAATGGGTGGTCAGGCAGGAGCGAGGTCCAACCTGATGCCCAACTGGGGGAAGAGAGGCAAACTCTGCCTCCTGTTCCTCCCTTTCTTCCTGCCAGCAGCCAGCCAGCTCACCCACTGCTCCATACAGCGGGACAGGAGCAGGAGGTGGCACAGGGGCGTTGGCCATACTCTCGGCATGCAGGGTACCTGGGAATAATGCTGAGAGAGGGGTCAGAGGAGAGCTGGCCCTGCAGGAAGATAGACCAGCATTAGGTTGTTGTGACACTGCTCAGAGAATAGTTTTGCAACTGTGCGTCACTCGCGCAACGCCACAGGGCTGACCTGATCGGCCTGGAATTAGTGCTACATGCAATGTAAAGAGAGGTAGGGACACGATCCTGCCCCGTTTCAGCTCTGGTCCCTCCTGACCCACACAGTCACCACCTCCAGGAAGGACAGAGGAGTCAGATGTGTCTGCCTGCCCCAGGCACACAGGACATCAGTGTGGAATTAGCAGCAGGGGGTGAGAACGGAGTAGGGCACCCTTATGAATGGGAATTCACTCCCAGAAGGGCAGAGCGCAGGAACTGAGGAGGGAGCAGCGAGGAGCTGCCCAGCGACAGCTGGGCACTGACTGTGCTTGTGGCTGCCCCTTCCTCGCACGCATCACTCCCGTTTGCAGGACATCCGATGCTCCTCGGGAACAACGCAGTTGTGCTTCGTGGCTTCCTCGAGTTCACAGCTCACCGAGTATCCCTTCTATGTGCCACAACAGGAGAGTGTGGGGAGTGAAACTGGGAGTAAGGTGTGAGGCAAGCCTAACAGAAGAGCACACAGCTAAGCCTTGAACTGAGCTGTGGGGAAGAGCAAATTGCTCTTTTAACAAGGGAGACATCTACAAGTTATCCCTGCGGACAAAGCAGTGGAGAAAACTGCTCCAGTGCTGACAGACGTTCGTCAGTAGAAGTGCACAGAGATACTTCTCCAGGAAAAGCTTCGTCTCAAAGCCACAAAATTAAACATTCTCCTTTAGCATTTAAATACATTAACTTTCTGAGGGTATTTACAAGTCCAGTTCAGAGCAGCAGAACAGCCAGACACCGGAGGAGGGGGGAGTGGCACAAGGCATTTATTGTGCTTTTCCAAAGAGCAGGGCAATCTCTGACCACAAGGAACCAGGAGGACGGGTCCCAAGCTGGGTCAGCGGAGTCTGGGGTGGGCCAGGCAGTGACTCTCACGTGCTGAATTTGTCCTGAGGGAAAGGGTGAGGAGGGGGTGCCATCCATTTACAGCGGGCCCCTAGGCAAGCGTGCGTGCTGGTGAGTACCTGACATCTAAGCAGGTGTCGTGCACGAGCCGTCAGAGACCAGAACACTGGGGAGCAAGAGACCTTTGCCACCGGACACTCTCCTTTCTACATCCAACAGCTGGAACCAGTGGGAACACTGCTGCAAGGAAGTTTCTCTGGTGGGATGCTGCAGGGACAGAGGTTAGAACAGCTGTCAGCCTGGGGAAAGTTTCCTGCGTCCCCGCTGAAGTGAGCGGCTGCAGCAGGGGAGTCTCCCAGTGCTGGTAATGGGATCCAGGCAAGGCCAAGGACTGCACAGACATGGTGATCGGTGTTGTCACCCAGCTCTTCAACAATGTTGCTTGGAAACTTGGCACAGTCACCTAACAGCTGTCTGGCTCTCCTTGACAGTCTGCCAGAGGAAAACCAAAAGTTTGTGTTTTTTTGTTTGTTTTGCTTTTAGAAAGAAAAACAACCAAACTATAAAAAAATATCCTCTAAGATGCAAGGACGCTTGTACTTCGTACTGCCTTGGCCATCCCTGTTCATGTCACCCACGCACGTTCCTTGGAGAGTCTGGTTCCAATGGCAGCAGGACACCCTGTGTAGAGCTAGGACGAGCACTGTCCCCATTCAGCCAGGGGAGAGCAGTCTGTCTGCGCCTGTCACAAATCCGTGACTTTATTCTCCACAGCTGCTGCAATCTGTTGTAGCCTATATCCGAGCTGCATCTTCTGTGCCGTTGGGTCTTCTTCCAAGGCAGTAATGATCTGCAACAAGACAGAGCTCACTGGCAGCCTTCCCCCGGCACGTGACGCTGTCAGCCAGCTCAACTCTGTGCCCAGTGGAGAGCCCCAAGCTGGAATCCAGCATGCTCAAAGGCCAGAGTGGGTATGCAGTAATTCAAATCTCAAATTAACTACAAAATAAGTATTTTCGATTTGTCTTGGTAACTTACAAACTTTATAGTGCAAAAAGAATGCTGAACTTCTCGCCTGAAAATGGTATCATTAGTACATGAATCTGAACTGCATTTCATTTTTAAGTACAGTATTTGGATACTGGAGTGAAAAAAAAAAGTATATGAAATCCCAACAGTGTCCAAGTTAGAGATAAGTCCTTTTCTGTGATTTCCTCCCTCCCTTTTTGATAAGAGTAAAGTAAACTTCTGACACAGAAGTTACTCATGTGAATGAAACAATACACAGTGTTGTAATAGTCTGGCTGTTCTTAATTATTAATTTGTGGAGTTTCTTTGATTGGATGATAAAAGAAGAAGGGCACGTTCATGCCTGCTGGAAACACACACTCACCTGGTCATAGTATTTATTGATGTATTTGTACAGTTCATGTAGAGCCACCAGGGAATTGAGGTCACCTGAGTAATTCTGAATATAAGAGAGGAAGTTACACAAAGCCATGAGATACCTAACAGTTGTTCTTCTAAATACTGTGTTCTCACAACTCATTAGGAAACGTGCCTGTTTCACAGAGCAACAGGAAAGAGAATTCACCAGTAATTCCTAGCAAAGGAAAAAACACATGTACTCCTTGCCCTGAGCACCTGACTACACTTTTCTCATCAGCGCTTGCTGGGCAGACCCTCATCCTCCTCTTGGTGCCACAAATCAGAGCAGCCACTGGGAATGCTCAGTGTGTCCAAGCAGAACTGCACGCTCAGCTGAAATATCCCATCTTTGCATTGCTAACTTTCTCCTGGATGCATAGGTGAGGGGCCAGGGTGACTTCTGAAATAAAGTTATTTACCCGTGATAGCTCGGCCAGGGCAGAGTTCATCTCCTGGTCACTGGCAGAGATGGTCTGACGAATGTCCGCATAATACCTACACAGTGGAACACAGGCGATTAGCATTTTGGTCCTCCTAGTCTCCTTCTTACTGCTTAAACTACGACTCCTCGCACTCATTGCTTACCTTTCCACCATCTGCTTGTAGCGAGGAATGTCCCGGGCGTACAGGAGCTTATTGATTGGAGAGTCCTTCAACGTCCAAAATCAGAATTGATTACAAAAAAACCCTTCATCATGCTGTGGACTAACCTCATCAGGTAACACCTTCACCACTCTCTTCTGTCATTCATTCAGGATTGGGAATTTTGGTCCTCTGCATGGAGAGACCCTTTCAATATCAGGCTCCCTTCTAGTCCTGCATTCTGAGGAACCATGAGATGTCTTGGTGAACGGACCTCTGCGATCCCTACTCCAGCCTTCCACTTGGAGCTGCGTGATCATCAGTAGGAGATCGCATTGGCTATGGCTTTGCTAGCTGATGCCTGAAATACTCCAGAGATCCATCCACCCCATTTCTGGTCACCTGTGCAGGATTGCCCTGCCCTCAGCACAGCGCGAGTAGTGCTGGTAAAAAGTTTTTCTAATGGCCAACCTGAATGTCCCAAGATGCATCCTGTGACCTCCACTGTCTGCTACAGCCAACTAGTTTAGCTCTGTCTCTCAAGTAGCTGTAAGCCGTAAATAAAGAGCAGCCCCCAAGAACAACTTCTGTATGCTAAACAAAATCAGCTCCCTCCCTCCTGTCTTCCCAGGAGTCCCCATCACTCTCCAGTGGCACATGGGAGCAAGGACCTGCTGTCTCAGTGGTGCTACATAAACGTTATTGCCTTCCTGGGGCATCACCGCTCAAATACCCGTGCTGAACGCACTCCCCTCTCCCTCTGCACTTACCCGCCCTAACTTGTGGTCAGCTATCGTACAGGAGTCCATGAAGGTCTGTGCAATGACCAGGAGCACAGCATCTACATTATCAGACGTCTGCACATCAAAAACAAACTGAGGATTCTTGATGATGTTGATCCAGAACCGCAGGGGCAGGCTGCAGAGCAGACAGAAGCACAACAGGGTATCAAGCAAAGGTAGCAGCTATGGTGCTGAAAGATGTTCTTTGCACGTTACTGCATCTCCCAGCTCTTCACACTAGGCTTTGCTGTCTTGCACTCCCACTTTGCTCCTCCTCTGTAGGCAATGGTGGCTGTCACGTTGCAAACGATCAGCTCTACGCTTGGCAGTGCCTCCTCCCAGGCCCACCAGAACACCATTGTGGCGGGCTGAAAGGCACGGACTCAGCTCTTGAGAGAAGCTAAGACAAAGTTTACTAGCAAGAAGCTGGATTTATGGGTTACAAACAGGAGACCAGACTAGGCAGCCAGAACTGTTATTCACTCATGTGCTCCTTCAATCACTCTCTTATCACACAGGGAGAACAGACTTTCCCAGGTCTGTTTTGATCATACTCTCCTATTCACTCCAATGCACATCTTGTGTACAAGAAACGTCTTATCTGTCCATTCTCACGAGCAAACTCCCAACATGAGCTATACTTGGCTGGTCACAGTCTCTTTTGATTATTAGCAAGCACGAGTTATGTACTTGTTTAGAAAAGAGCTCAAGGACGAAAGTCTTAATTCTGCAACGCAGTGCTGCCAGCACCACCAGCTGTGAAATGCAGGGTATCCACACACCATACCTGTTTGTCTTCCAGATATGGATGGTCTCAGGGTCTGCGATGCCGTAGTGTATGGCCTGCTCATCCAACAGGTCAAAGAAGTATTTGACTGCCAGAGGGACAGGGCGGTTGGTACTGAGGATCACCTGGAACAAGTCATCCACAAACTTCTGCAGAGTGCCCTGGGGAGAACCAAGTAGGACAAAGTCAACACAGGCAGAGGAGAGTGGAGAGGCCAGGCCTCAAGCAGATGAGAGGTGCCCCTCTTCCGCTCAGCAACCTCCCCTCACTGGTCCAAAGCCACCCACCCTCCACTGCACAAATACAGGCTGGGCCATGAGTGGATTTAGAGCAGCCCTGTGGAGAAGGACTTGTGGGTGTTGGTGGAAGAAAACCTGGTCATACACTAGCATTGTGGACTGCATCATCCAGGGAGACCTTCTAGTGGCTTTCCAGTGCCTGAAAGGGATCTGCAGGAAGGCTGAGGAAGGACTCTTATCAGGGAGCATATTGATAGAATGAGGGGTAATGGGTTTAAACTGAAGAAGAGCAGATTTGGATTAGCTATAGCAAGAACTTTTTTTTCCTGTGAGGGCAGCAAAACACTGGAACAGGTTGCCCAGAGAAGTAGATGCCACCTTCCTGCAAGTTTTCAAGGCCAGGCTGGACACGGCTTTGAGCAACCTGGTCTAGTGGGAGGTGTTCCTGCCCATGGCAGGGAGGTTAGAACCAGATGAGCTTTAACATACCTTCCAACCCAAACCGTTCTATGATTCTTCTCACCTTCATTGAGAGCAGACGTGTCAGATAGATCTCTGGGATTGCCTTGGCTCGCTCCCGATCTCTTAAGCTCCCACGACGATGCTTGGGAAGCTCTGGTTCTTCTGTTGGTTTTACCAGGTGCCAAAGTTTGATTCCACCTTCATCTGCATCCTCCAGCATCGGTGTTTCTAAAACAAGCAATTGTTTACAGATGAGAGTCAGTTCTCTCACAGTAGAACTTGGCCAAGTGAGCCCCAAAGAAGCACAATTTCACAGTATGATAGAAACACAAATGGGAAGGAACCTCTGGAGGGCTCTGTCCAGCCTTCTGCACACAGTACAACTTTTACACCCTTTTGCTTTTCTCTTATCTCACCTGCCCAAGCTTTCAATTCCTTGACAATCCCATGAGGATCCAAATCATGTATCAGCCTTCTATAGCAGCATAAAGCTGGGGCTACAGCCACACATTTGTCCCAGTAACTGGCAACGGCTATAAAGTCATTTCACGACAATAGGACAAACTCACTTTCTCCTGGGATGTAATCCTGATTCTCCCTATGGATATGCTTGGTTAGGCGTGGGACCAGTGCTACTGTTGCTCCATCAGGCACCTGCACACAGGCAAAAAACCAACATTCAAAGCAAATGGCACATTTCTCATCAGCACAACAGGCAAGTACTTGTAGAACAAAACAAGCCATACTATTACTAGAAACAGTGACAGAAAGAGGCATTTTGAGTCATCATCACTGCCTTTCTTGACGGTAGGAGAATCTTATGCTAATTAAAAAAACTGATGCGCAAAGTACAATGAAGATGACAGTACTCAGGGACTGTGGTCGTTCACATCTAGAACATGTTGCGGCAAAGTAAGCCATATTGGTGCAAGATGTTACACACTGGAGCAAGGCTGTTAAAGAAACCACCCTTTTTCCATTCCTAGAAAGCTACCTCACAGCCCAATGTAACTGATTTGGACCAACTGATCCAGCAGCATCACCTTCATTGCAACAACCACTGGGCACGAACTTGTGCATCTCCTTCCAAGCTCCACACCTGCCCATGTCTCAGGTATAGGTTAAGGAGGGGGCTATGATTCTTGAAGTCCGAGTGCAGCCCTCAGGACTGACTTAATCTGAACACCCTGCTGCAAGAAAGCTCCAACCTTTTGACAGTAATCCACCAAAAGCCAGCCACATAAGAACCTAACAGTGTGTCAAAGGTGAGAGGAGACACAAGGCAATGGTAGACCAAGTTCTGACCTTGTAATGCTGAAGAGTGTTCAGGCGTTTCCAAGTTCCTTGAACAACAGATGTCACATCCTCATCGGACAGTATCAGATGACCTGCCAGCCCTGATCTCCACTCTACAGACATTAAAATACAGAAAATGAAAAGATAAATTGTTAATCTGAGGCATCTCTGAAGTCCACTCTGCTTCAATCTGGTTGACCTCATTATACACCCACTGATCCTCATTTACTCATTTACGCATGCTGTCTCACAGACAACATAACCTGAGCAAGAGCCTCAGCAAGCCCGAGTCCTGCAGTCACAGGACAGTGTCTCTGAGCACTGTGACAGCCTCATGGCCTCCCAGGTTCCACTTGCCAAGTTCATATAAATTCTGTCAGACTGTGACTCTTTAAGCAGCTGATTCAAACCACAGATATGCACCCATAGTCCTTATTAGCTACTATTCCTCCAGTATCTGCTTATCTAGAAATGTCACCACTATTCAGCAACAGCCGAAGAACGAAGAAGATGGAAAACTGAGTGTTTTCCTTCACAACATAAGTCCTACCTTTCATTAACCACTCTGGGCAAAATCCTCCCTGACATACCTTATTGAGATGCTGCCACTGACTTCACTGGAGGGAGGAGCCAGTCTATGACTGGCATCTCTGTGCTGCACTCAAATTGTCCTCCCCTCCTGCAAGTTCTCCATGCTTTATTTTCTCTCCTGTGTTGCTTTGCCCACACCATTACCGTAGTCCAAGTCTGGCAAAGAACAGCATGAAATGAAACGGGCTGGACCCAACTGCTTCTTTCCCACCCCTGGCTTTTGCTGTTGGCCTCTTTCCTGCATCATGCCCTCTTGGGTCCAGCCAAAGTGCAGGATCCTTGGTCAGAGACTGCACGCTCAGCAAAGAATGACAAGCATCATGCATGCCAGGGTGCTGTGCACCAATAGCAAATGACCACTCTTCCGCTTCCTCGCTGAGTTTTGGCACCAGGGAGTTCTGCTCACCGAGGTCCAGGGTGTCCGGGTCTGGTCGGTGACAGTACGGTGTCCCTTTATAGATCTGATCTAGGATTTTCTCCTTCACCTGTGTTATGGTGTCACAGTCTAGCACTTTTGCAGAAATCCCTTGGGAGTCCTCTGCCCCTCCTGCGGCAACTCCTGCTTGTGTCAAAGCGTTTAAGGTCTGGGGAAGAAAAGAAAAGGTCACAGTTGCTCAGCTGATAAGACTGCATCCAACACATTTACGCCTCTCTAGCTTTAAGACAAGTTAACAGCTGGTCCTTTCACTGGAAGAGTTTCGGCAAAGAAAACATCACAGATGTTAAACACTGTGTTCTCAGCCTCGTGTAAAGAGCTGGAAACCTGTTCAAATAGCTTTGGGGAAGGTCTTCCATGTTCCATTAGCAGTTTCATTCCCTTATTTCTAGTACACCAGATTGCTGTGGTGATGGCTCCTGTCAGCCTAGGGCAGAAGCGCCTGATTTAGCAGAGCTCTTGCTCTTCTGTAGAGTTGCTCTGCTGGGGTAAACCTGGCTCCCAGGAGACAGTGGCAGGATGCTGCACTTCTGCCTCGGTAACAGGAGCAGAGACGTTCAGCCCTGTCACACCAGAGAGCCCAGAGGCAACAGAAGATTTGGTGCTTACCAGAGTCCGGTACTCCAGGTCCTCTCTCAAAAGGCGGTTGTCATTCAGGGTATATTTGGCTTTCCCTGTCACCCAGTCAACTGGCCCTTTGTCCACCTGGTGCTTGATTCCTCGAAACAGCATGTAAAGGGGCTCCCCAACAGAATCCTGGCACAGACAGGAAGGAGTTTCACCTTAGAGAAATTCAGCTTGTTCCTCCCAGCAGAGCCCAACAGCTTGGAAACATGGGCACGCAAGCAGAGGAGGATACAGCAGCTAAGCCACAGCAGGCAAAGGCAGAGCCTCTGCTGACAGCTCCCACCAACTCTTCAGGAAAGGAATTAGATTGGAATGTCCTCTCCATGCATAGACCAGCCTATGGCCAACATGTCTCAAGATAAAGCAGCTACTCCGAGCCCTCCATGATCTGGAGAGACATCCTGGAAACAATGAGCGGCATTAATGCTGATTTAAGCATCCCTGTCCCCAGTGAAGAGCCCAGCTCTCTCACTCTGAAATACAAGAGGACTCTGGCATGGTTTCAGCTATGAGCAAGTCACAGAGCAAAGCTGTGGCTCTTTCCCCCCCTCTTTTGGTCCCTCTACACCACGAAGGGACAAAGAGCTCACCCTCACAAATGCGTACAGGCAGATGGACATCCAGTTGGTTAACAGCTTCTCTACCACTGTTTCTGTCCTGGAAGAGAGCATGGTGTTTGTCACAGGAATATGGTGTAGAGCAGGGAGGGATGTGAAGGTAAAGATCGCTCCTTTTGAGAAAAGAGCACACTAAAAGATGATACAGAATCAAGTGGAAAAGAAAAAAACAAAACCCCAAACCCACAACAACAAAACGACTTTACAGACCAGTAAGGTTAACACTTTTGATACCACTTATTTGAGGCACTTTTCAGCCTGAAGGAGGCACCAAATTGCAGAAGTGGAGACAAGCAAACAGAGCACAGGGGAAAGCCTCTGGTGGGTCTCAGACAAGGGAAATTTGTTCAGATCAGAAGGATGGACCAGACAGAAGGCTACTGGGGATCAAAATAAAGGAGATAGTTTAGATTCCAAACACAGCACGGATGTGAACCCAGGGACCTCTAAAAGCAAGGTGAGGTTAGCAGATTTGGCGGAGCCCTAGTATCTGGCACAAGGAGAGCATTAATGTACACCAGCTTCAAAAGAAGAGGAATTTGAGGTGGACAAGTTCAGTTTTCTACTCCTGTCACACTTTTCCTACTATATTCCCTGACAACTGCTCACCAGAGAGAGGGGTATTGTTGTTACTGCCTCCTCCACTTTGATGGATCTTGTCTGGACACATGCTGGTCAAAGAGCTGCAGCCCATGCCATGACATTACCCAACTCACAGGAGTTTCAGGGTTTCCCAGCTGGGCGGAAAGGCTCTGTCCCCTCGGGCAGTGAGCGGTGGGACCATGGCTGCCTCACTCACCTCCGCAGCATCAGCTTCGGGTTCTTGGCCACATACTGCTCCACAAGGTCATTCAAGAGTGTTTTGAGGATGTCAGTGAAGTACTCCAGCTTTCCATGCAGCGACACAGTGAGCAATGATGCCACATAGGCCCGGTCTCTGGGAGAGAAAGTACGCTGGATTTCCAGGGTGTGGATGAACTGGTGGGGAGAGAGAGAAGCCAACGTGTGAATCTGCTGAAAACATGGAAGTCAAAGCTACTGGCTCTTGGAAGAAGTGGTGCTGCAGAGAGCTACTCCGGAATGAACTTTAGTAGCCACTGCCTGCTTCCTGCCACCAGCTGCTAGTGATGTGGCTCAAACCCACAGCCGGCTGCAACCAGAGAAGGGGACATACCTTGGTGAGGAAAAGCTTGCTGTTGAGCAGGTTGGAGAGCTGGACCAAACCCTGCTCCACAGTCTGCCGACGGCACTCAGGGATGTCCAGGTCCCTTTGCAGTGGTGATTCACGGTGTCCCGGGAAGAAAATGCGCTCTGCATAGGACTTGTAGTCCAAGAAGGGAATTCCTGTGCCCACAAGGTCACTTGTGAGGTCCATCATCTCAGTCATCAGGTCTGAGGGAAAGGAAATGCCCATGAGGTTGACAAATGATTGTGCAACTGATGGTGCAGAGCATGAGGCGAGCACAGGAACTAGGGCCAGCAGGATGGAACCGAGGAAGAGGAAGGATGTTTCCTATCAGGAAGGGGCACATTGGGGACCCACTGCTAGAGCCTTTAAAATTAGACTAGGCACTGGGAGAAACTGCATGAGGAAGCTTCCACCCTTGGGCAGGAACCAAAAGGTAAATTTGGTGATTATTCTCATTTACAGCTGGGGGCTGGCTTCCAGTTTTATAAAGAGGAAGACACTACTCAGCACAGGTCTGTGGTTACAGGCATCACCTACATTAGAGTATTAGGGCTCCCTTGCTCCTCACTGCTCCCCGTATTAGTTGGAGACTGCAGTTTGAGTCACCTACAGAGTTTCAGAGCCCTAGGGCTCCCACAAAAGGGCTCACTGTCGTAAGCAGCTGAAGTAAAGGTTTTTGGGCCCAGGGTGCAATTCAACTTGCTCTACACAAACACTGAGTTAGCTGTCCTTAAGATCTCTCCAAGTGTGCTTCATGACCTTTAGCTCCTCATCTGAATCTAGAGGATGAACTGGAGAATCAGAGGGGTCTGAATTAAAGACAAGGATTAGAAAAGGAAGAATTTGGCTATGTTTTAATGCACTGGCATAGGATAAAGTTATTGCCTGCTCTGAGCTACCCAAACAAGGAATGGAAAGAGATGTAGGGCTGAGAACGGTTCCTCAAGCTTCCCTGATGCTGCCAGAACCTAAGAGCTCAGTGTCTGACCTGTGAATTCCTTTTTGCATCTGTCCCGAACACTTGTTTCCAGATTCTCCAGCTGGATTTGAACTTTCTTGTAATCCCTCAGAGCCTGTTTGCTCTTCCTCCTGCAATAAGAAGCAGAATCATTTCCAGTGGCCCTAGCTCAGGGACTGTACTTGCCAACTGTTGTGTTGCTGCTAAAAACTCCAAGGCAATTGGTGTTGAGGTGATTTCTATTGAACATTATCTTTGCAGGACACCAAGCAGTGTTCTGTAAACTAATGTGGTCTCTTGGAGCACCCATTAGATCTGGGTTCCGAATGAACCACAGTGCAGGCTGTGAGCAGCAGGCACAACATGCCTCATACATCCAACAATAAGAGAGGCTCAGACTTTGGCACAAAATAAAGCCAGGACTGTGTTTGGGCCCAAGAGGTACATGCTTGGCCACATGCACCAAATAATGTTGTAGAAGAACTTAAAGACCTCATACAATGCCAGAGTTCCTTGCCTGTATATGAAGACGATGACCAGTACAATCAGTGCCACAAAGGATGCACCAACACCCAAACCAATCTGTGCCTCCAGCGGGAAGGTGAGCTGGCTTTCTGTGTCGTACTGCACTCGGCCCAGGAGGAAGTTCAGGTTTCCCATCTGTACCTGGAAGAAAGCACGTGCCACAACGTAAGCTCAGCACAGCAATGAAATGCAAAGCCTCAGAACGGGTAGGGGAGGCACGCAGCTCTCTAGCAAAGCTGTCCCACAGCGCAAGTCCTGAATCCAGCTATACCATTTTCCTTCAGGCAATGTTTGGCACTTGAGAGTGGAGTTAACAGGAGCAGCTCCTTGTCACTCCTGGTAGGCTCCCCTATCCACCACCAGGGCCTTCCGCCTTTCCTCCACTTCCCATCCTCCCCACTCCTTGCTTGTGCTTCAACAAACTACAGGATTTCTCACATTACTGCTGATTCCCTACCGTGAACTCTGGGAGCAGGTCTGTGCCCTCCCGCTTCGTGCGGTGCCGCGGAGCTGGCTGCTCGGAGGGAGGCTCACAGTAGAGATGATTCCTCGTTAGTGTCTTCACCACACAGATTCCTTCCCCAATCATAGCCATAACTTCATCCTTGGAAATAGCCAGATCTAGATTTTCCCCCTGGAAGAGATGTGGATCAGCACATCAAACTGGGGAAAACACAACTCGGTGTTTCCATGGCTCCAGAGAAGAGAGAGGAGACCAACACCACAGGGCGAAAGCAGCCTTTATAATTCTATGACTAGGCTCATATCTGAATTGGCTGCAGAAGTTTGTTTTGTAAGCTAAAAAATTCACTTGTATATGATTTAGATTATAGCTTTAGGACCCATACCATGCTGCATAAGTAGAGTTATAAATCGTTTGTCGTCTTAAGGCTCTTCAGCCACAGCAGAACTAAACTCAACTCTTCACTCTGTGTGTATACACATCCACACACAAAAAATGTGTATATATTAAAAAAGGCAGCCTCATGTCAGTTAACCTGTGCATTCAGGTGAGTCAATCAATGCCTTTCAAAGGTGGAACACATTTACACTATTGTTCTTATCTGCTACACAAATCTGCTTTAATTGCGGGGGGCGGAGATTAAGACTTTTTTTTTTTTTTAAATAAAACCATGCTGACTGATGTTAATTACACTTTTACATTTTAATGCTTTCTAAACTGAATCCTGCAGCAGAATTTTCATGCTTTTGCCCAAAGCTCTGTCAGGGTGTCCTGACAGGTTGGTAGAACAACCTCCTCGGTCTCTAAGAGCTTACATCTTGTTAGTTTTTTCAGTCTTCTCAAATTGCCCTACTTCTCCAAGATGCATTCAATCTCAATGGCAGCAGTCTAGACACTTCTAGACTTCACAGTTTTTACTCACATGTGAAAAACAGAGCAAGTGGGGAAAGGGCATCTCTAGCTGCAGCCATTAGCTTTCTTTTTGAGTACTGGACTAGGAACTATCTTTTCCAGACAAAAGAAATACCTCAGTTTTTTCTCACACATACAGAAAAACACCCAGTAGCCACTCTGCCTTTCTGTATCACCTTTAAAGTGTGATTTTCCTATCTCTACCTAGCAACAGGTCTTCCCTACTACCAGGATTCTTTTACTAAGTGACTTCTAGAGAAATCTGAAGAAGTTATAAAAAGCTGGCAGGTGAGAATAGGATGTGGGATCTATTTAGTACTAACATCTCACATACAAATAGTTTATTAGGATTAAAAATCAAAAAATCACAGATGTTTCCACAAGCCCTACGAAGTCCTTAACAATGACTTTTAGGCTCAAGAGGCTTTTTTTAATGCACTTCCCCCCTTCTCATGTACCATTTCTCACAGGATAAATTAGGTGTGCTGTGACAGGTTGTAAGCCTGTAAAATGCTTTAAGACCTTGCATGCTGCATGAAATCAATTTAAAACACTCAGGTTAGAAACAGCTTTGTACAAGGAACATTATTTCCAGCTAGTTTCTGTGTTACCTCCACAGAGATGACGCTTCCTGGCTTGTGACGATATGGTTTGGCAGGGTCTTCAGCATTCAATGGTTTTAGGATGGGGTTGACTTCATAAGAGAAGGGCATGGGATGCAATGAGTTGAAATCAAAGCTCAGATTATCCAGAATAAATTCCAGTTTGATATGGACACTCCGCAACAGCAGGTTAATGGCTGGAGTTTTGCACAGGATCAGGTAGGAGGAGTTAACAAGACATGGTTCTTCAAACTAAATGCAAAAGGCAAAAAAAGTGTCAGCAGTGAAACACTCAAGTTTCTCCTGCAGCTTTGCAATACTTGCCAACTCTGAGCAATCTGGGGCCAGTCTGCATTCCTCCCATCTGGAGCAATGCCAGAGGAACTCTGCTTAATTGCAGAGGCAGAAGTCCAAGATCTGAGGAACTCCCTACGTTCCTCCAGGTAAAACCAGCCATTATCGATACATGTGCATCAGGAGCACATTCTCCCGCCTTCTGCATGGGAACCCCCCCATCATTTGCACTAACTACGCAAATCCTTCTGCTTTGACTGCCAAACACCCTCTGCAAATTCTGCTGCATGCTCTGTGACCTCGATGATCACATCAATACCTCTGTCAAGACCCATCTCAGGACACTGGCAACAGGAGAGCAGAAAGTGTTAGTGGAACTGGTAATTTCACTGAACTCTGCCTGGCAAAGAACACTTCCACTTGGCCAAGACTGTTGGTATGATGCAAGCAGGTAACAGCAAGCAGGGGGAAAAGCCCTAGAGACAGAACATCCACCTCTCCAGAGGAACACATCAACCCTTACGCATCCTCAGCTCCACTGAGCACTTTGCTATGCTACCTGCTGGACGCTGCACAGAGCATCCTCAGGGCACTCGGTGTCTGGGATTATTCTGCGCCATCGTCCCAGTCCTCGGCGCCGGCGTTCAGATGGAGACACTGTAACTCGGATCTTTGGTTTCTGTACAACATCCAAGTTGTATCCATGAACTCTGAGCACTCTCCCTCCGCTGAAAGAGAAAAGTAGCCGATCTCACCCAACTATTATTTGTTAGCTCTGTCTCTCCCATGCTCCCACCTTTCTGCTTATGCTCATTCCTGCAAACCTGGCTACACTCCAAAGTGCAGCTCGATAAACCAGATACCACTGGTGCTGTGGTACCTGCCTCGGCACACAGCCCTGGGGGAGTGCACTCAGTTTTTCTACCTGAGAAAGCTTTTAGGTGGCTCTGCAAAAGTGATGTTGGGATCCAGAGTATATCTGAAGAGGGATCCTTCCAGTCTCCGCTCTTGGTCCCCATATTTGACAGTGACTGGGAGTTCTGTGGACACATTGCTGGGACTTGTCTGGCATGCCAGCTGATCCTCTGTCATCTCAGAGAGGCTTGGAGAGAGAGAAGAGAGAACAAGGGATTAACACAGCCATTGCAGAGACAGATTTTATAGTACTTGCTCTTTGCAGACAGTCTGCAAACCTCTTCTGGTATCTT
The DNA here is from genome assembly GCF_000703405.1 of Apaloderma vittatum. Lineage (NCBI taxonomy): Eukaryota > Metazoa > Chordata > Aves > Trogoniformes > Trogonidae > Apaloderma > Apaloderma vittatum. The sequence goes on along the minus strand of NW_009706738.1, from coordinate 46,708 downwards.
CCTAAATTGAAGGGGGAAAGGTTTTGGGTTTTATCTAAGCAAACAATTATTGCTGGGCAGTTGTCGGTGAGCAGCACGTTGACAAAATGCAGGTACAGCCACTGCCCAGACTGAAGAGACTGGAAGCATGCTGCCAAGGCATGTGCACCTTCTCACCAGCAGTGCTGTGGGGTGTATGTGTCCCAGGATGCAAGAGAACAGCAGCTCTTAGCGTTAGTCTGCAGGAACCAACTGCAGTTCCCCATGAGCAAAAGCAGAGCTGTCAGGATGGGGTATAGTCCTGCCAAGAGACATGCAGAACAGAGGCCGTGTAGCACTGATCACATCCAAAGGAACGTGGGCAGCAATGTAAGATGGTGAGGTTGCTGCCATGACCCTCAAGGGGAGGATCTCCTGGAACATAGAGGACAGCAGAGCTCTTGCAGCCTGTGCAAAGGGCTGAGCCTGGCAGCATCACGCCCAGCAGGGCTCTGGGGAGAGCTCAGGGCAGCACACACACAGCCAGAGCATCGGCAGGCCCTGATCTTACATGTGGCAAGGGAGGTCTCCAAGCATGACACTGATCTCACTAGGATGCCCAGTCAGCAGCTTTGAGCCCAGAAGGGTAAGGCAGGTTCCTCCTGCTTTGGGACCTTGAGTCGGAACAATGGATTTCAGCTCTGGGTTCTAGAAAAGGGAAGAAAAAGGAAAAAAAAAGAAAAAAAAAAGAGAAGTGAGTGACAAGGACCTCAAAAGGCAAAGCAAGGAAAGAAAACAGCAGAACGTGTTCAGCGACCTCCAGTGCTCTGAAAGCAAAAGCTGCAGATCCCCAATCACAAGCAAGCCAAGCCAAGAGGCCAAGGGGAAACGGACTCAAGTTGCACCAGGGGAGGTTCACATTGGATATTAGGAAGAATTTCTTTACTGAAAGAGTGGTGAAGCATTGCAATAGGCTGCCCAGGGAAGTGGTGGAGTCACCATCCCTGGAGGTCTTCAAAAAAACCAAGTAGACATGGCAGTTCAGGACATGGTTTAGTGGTCATGGTGGCATTGGGCTGACAGCTGGACTTGATGATCTTAAAGGTCTTTTCCAACCTTAACGGTTCTATGATTCCATAAGCCTCAGCCAGGCTCCAGCAGCTACCTTACAGAGCAGAGCCAACAGAAGAGGGATCAATCACAGCGGCAAGACCTTCGAATCTGGGACCAGCCTTTCCACAGACTGCAAAAGGCAGACAGATGCTGCAAACAGCAGAGCTGAGAGCCTCACACACAAACTCTAGGATTAACAGTTCAAAGGGATCAGTAACTGGATTAATAACTCAGGTTAGGAAAAACAAGGTAGCAAATAAATTGTCTGTTTGTGTAGTAGATGAGGAGATTACCAGCAGGGAGCCCTAAGAATTTGTGTTAAGACCTGTGCTGTTAAAACATACTCGTAGGTGACCTGGAAAGGGGAAATGAAATTTGGTAAATTACTCAGAGTAACAAAAACTTAGTACCGCTGAGGAGCTGCAGCAACACTCAGAGGAACCAGGCAGAGTGGCACAAGTAAGTCACTGCTGATAAACAAAGAGTAAGACACTTGAAGTGAGAAGGAGCAGAGAGATTATAGCAAAAAGCAACCCAACCATATGTACACAGTTGTGAGTTTCGAAATTGCTCCTGCTCATTCAAGAGTGCTTTGGTACCTGTAACAACTCTAACAGCTGTAAGCACAAATCTCAACAAAATCACACCAAGGGGTAGGAATTACTGGGACAGCAATTAAGTAGAAAAGAGTTTTATACCACAGTAAAAATTCCTTCTGCACTCTCATCTTGAACATGGCACACAGTTCTCACTCTGCCTCAAAACTGTGATAACAGAACCAAAACCAAGAGAAGAGCAACAAGCATAATCCACTATATAAAATGGTTCTGTACATACAAAAATGGGATAGCCTAAGACTTTCCAGGCATCTCTTTCCCCTTCCTGTGGGAGAGGAAGGCATGCAACTAGGTACATAACTTCTAAGTCACTCAGCAAGGATGAAAACCAAGTAACTGTATCTCTAAATTACCTAAATATTACTTCAGAGTAGCTGGGTTTAAGGCTTAAAAAATCCAGAAAACATTTCTCCATACGATTAATGGTAACTTTGGATTTACTTGCCACAAGCTCTTGAGGTCAGAAGCTAAGAGGTAAAAGCAGCAATCTGCAAACTAATAAAGGGAAAGTCAGAAGTCTTAGTAAGACGTGAAGTCATCGATCAAAAAAAAGTCCAATTCAGAAAGGCATCTTGTACTTGTTATCTTTCTCTAAGCATTTACTAGCTACCATTGTAAAAAACCAATAAAGTCCCTAGAGTACAGAATCTTTAGTATGACCCAGTAGAGCTGTCTGAAGCCGGGGGGGGAAGAAAAATACCAAACAAGCCAAACACAAAGCAAACCCCTAAACACACCACACACCACAAACACCAGAAAAATCAAATAAAAATACCAGCAGCAAATGCCTGGCAGAGTCCCATAAATTCATGCAATAGACAGCCACTTAGCAGAGATACTGGAAGAACAGGGAGAGGTATTAAAGAAGCAACAATTGCATTACCTGATAGGTGAAAATATGCCCAGAAACTCCACGTCCTCCTCCAGGCACTTCCACCACAATGTGCCCAAATCTCTCTGTCCAGCTCCCGCCAGTGACGCAAACGATACTGCAGGACAATCCAAGAACAGTGTCACACCATGGAAGGGCAAGGTGAGCTGTATCCATCCTAAAACCATCTAGCAACCCCAGCTCCTTTCTTTTGGCCTTATCACATGCCCAGGATATACAACTGAACATTCAGAAACACCTTTAAAAGCTGGATTAGTAGCAATAAAAGCAGAGTGTGGTTCCCAACAGGCCTATCCTATCCAAGATTATTCTTTCTTGGACAGACAGGATGAAGCCCACTGTGTCACAGATACGTGAAGAGTCCAAGAACTCTGCTGTTATCCAGAGCTGATCAAATGAGTCACACCTGGAGTGACCCCAGGCTAGCAGTGGTCAGTCCATGTATTTGCACTGTATCTGATGCAGAAGCACTCAAGACTGCAGGTTTAGCTGGCACTGGTCTTCAGCCACTGACCTCTGTGACCAGCCAGATCTGCACTCACCCATTCTTACCAGCTCCTTTTTGGTCATAATCTGTCACGGGAGGTGCTGACAAGGCAAAAAGTCAGCTTGTACTTAGAACAGGGTAGCAAGGAATCCCATGTTACAGCACTGGTTTGCTAACGGAAAAACTACTCTGCAGGAGAAATCCCACTTGTGCCACACAGTAGGAGAGTAATTTTGTCTGGGCCTTGCTCAGCAGTGGATTCCAGGTTCACAGCTATAACCCCTCAACCAAAAAGGCTCAGAAATTTGAACTCAGGCAGTGCAGTCCCAAGCCAGGACCCTGTAATGCCAGGTGATTTACAGATACAGAATGACGACAGTGCTCACCCCAGATACACTATGCTCTAATTCTAGGATGAAAACAGAAAGCAGATGGATCCAGACAAACAAGGTGCATGGACAGGACAACACTGCTCAACACACCAGGCCATTTCCCAGCAGGATCTTACCTGGCTCCCAGAGGGAAGGGTGCTACAGCTACTGCTACCATGGAATGGAAAAATGGGTTTGTGATAGCTCTGATGAGAGGTTACTCACAATTGCTCTCCTCTTCTCCTGCTGGTTTCTTGGCTCCTCTCCCTCCCTTGTCCAAGGCTCCCACCTACCTGCCCTGCCAGAGGCCAACTGCACAAATATTCCTTTCTCCTTGCTTCCAAGCTACCCCCCAAGTCACACTTCTTAAAACCTGACTACACTGCCTTGTTCTTAGTTCTACCCCGGCCAGACATACCAGCTACTCAGTTCTCCATCACTGACATCAGCTGGATTGAGCAGGACAGGTCTTTCTGCTTCTCACCCTCCTCCTAGACACTATTACAAGCATTGTGTGACCTACCAGGCACTCCTAGCCACTAGAAGAGTGGCACAGGGCCCACCAGGACCCCCTGGTCTGTCCCTGGTTGAGGGGGTCCTTCCCACAGGTTTGTTCTTGGGAAGTGGAATTCCGGCTGGCAAGTTAAGAGTGACAGTCGAGGAGCGTGTCTGTTCAAGCAGAGGGAAGAGCCTGTGCCATATCTCCAGCCACATGTTTCCATCCTCACCCTGTGTTACCATGGTCAGGATGTTTTCCTAGCAGTAACACTTGCATAAACCAAGTTATTTACTTTATTGAAATCACCCTGCGCCTGGGAGAGATACCCACGAAACCGCACAGTTCTGAGCCTGTGGTCTGGCTGGCCTGGGAGCTCGGTACGGGCAGTGTGGTGGGTTTTCGGCAGTTCTGCTCGGCCATCGCCTCATACATAACCTTCTCTCTTCTAAGGACACTGCCTGAGTAATTAATCAGACAGTGACCTCACTCGGGGCCACTCCCTGGGGAACGGGCAAGGCTCAATACCTGCTACAGCAAAGGCAATGACAGCTCCGGCTGGTGTCAGCAGCCAAGGGAAAAGCCAGGACCTGCCTCTGGGAGGAGGTTTCACAGATACTCTACCTGCTAGAGATCTCATACTCTTGAGCATCTACGGCACAGGGAATTCCTGCAACAGTGACAGTTTCTGCAATGTCTTGATGTTTCTGCCCGAGGTTTGAGCCAGTGATGGTGATTCTAGTGCCACCTTCCACTGGTCCAGACAGGGGATACACCTGCAAAGACATCCGCGCATGTGTAAATGTCACAGTATCTCAGACCTCTGCAGTCTGGCCACTGATCTACAGCACAGGGCCCTTCAACTGCCCTGTTACATACTCTGCCTGGTCAGGTCACTGCTATGGATTCCTGTTACTGGCTTGGACTACTCCCAGGTTGCACCCTCATCAGAAGAAAGGCCATAAAGAACACCAGAGTTGGAGCCTTCTTTCCCACACCTCACTGTTGCCAGCAGTCCCCCCCAGAGATGACAATTCACTGTAGACTTTGAAGGCAAGGACTGCCCTGCTTTGCCTTCTCATCAACATGCTGAGCACTCCATAGGGCATCTCTGCTGAAGAGTGGGAATGCACAAGCCAATACATGTCACTAGTATTGAAGCAGCAAGCACCATTCCCCCCTCAGCGTCAGTACGACAATGAATTGCATGCTGCACAAACGTCAAAGCTTTGTCCCTGAGCAGCATCCAAGATAAACTTAAGACAAGATGCAGCACATGGATGTTGTGTGCCACCAGAGGGAGGACAAGCTGACAGCAAAAGGGACACATGGCTACAGACACTTGTCATGTGGCAGTTAGCAAGAAACATTAAAATCAACAGACAAAAATAATTAATTCCAGTAACCTGTTATGCCTTTCCCATAACTTATCGTTAGGTTTTACCCACTTTGGCCCCAGGCTCAGCTGGTCAACTTGTTTCAGGGTCTGGCTCGGGACAGTTGGAGGATCCCACCTGCAGACCCTTTCCCAGCTCCTAAATGATCCTGCTCCTTCTGGTGCAGCGGTTTCAGCTCACGAGACAGAAGTGCACCTCTCTCCACTGTTCTCTATCAGCAAACCGAAAGCCCAGCATAAAAGTCCAGCACCCTCACAACACCGAGGGATCACAGTAGAATAGGACTAGCTTGCTCTTCAGATGGCAAATGTATTACTGAGCCGCACTGCTCACACTTTGAGTCCACAGCCTTTTGACTTCACCTGGAGAATGGAGCCCTCCTTGCCCCGTGTGCGGTAGCTACCAAACAAGTTACTCACAGAGTGAATGAGAGGTGCTGGACACAGGTCTTCTATCTCCTCCTTGCAGGAGCCCCTGAAGATACAGCTGGGGTTGTCACCTCCACACCACACACAGTTGTATTTGGAGTCAGCTGTTTGGCAGCGGCTACAATCAGTGTGTCCCACAGAGCAGTTATAAAAAGTCACTGCAAATGAGGAAAAATTCAGAGGCGTCTGCAAACATCCGCTAGGGCACAGAATAATCCAGCGACCTCGCACCCTGCACAGAACCCTCTTCTCCTCCCTCCGCTGTGACAAGCAATAGAAATAAGGCTCTATATTTTCCTTAGTTTCCCTGTGATAGGACTACTACGGATGCAAAAAACTTCATTCGAGGATTCTCAACTCTCTGCCACCTTATCTGCTGTCTTTTTGCTGGGGAGATGGTTGCACTCCTACCGTGAAGATCTGCAGCGCTGTCCACTCGAAGGTGTCGTCGCCTCCGCACAAACACTACAGCGTTGAATTCGAGTTGAGGCGCTGCATAACTGTACTGCAGAGACAAAGACCATCAACACAAAGGACTTAAGAGAGGCACAAACAAGCCAACTCAACAGGCAAAAAGCATCCGCATCCATCCTGCACAGCACACTGGCACACACAGCCTGTGCGGAGCTTCCCACGAACGCAGGCAAGGCCGCGTTAGGGCTGGGGCGGTGGCAGCCCAGGCCTGTCCTCTCTGTTTCGTGCAGTCACAGTTCTGCTCTAGAGAGTGTCAGGCATGGGTTCACTAGGATGAGCACTGAAAACAGGTATGTGTGCTCACAACAGTACTCGTCTAACTTCCTAACTGCATTCCTAAATGGCTGATTCCCACCTACAAGCCACCTGCTCAGAAAACTGCTCAAGCTGGCATTTCTGCAGTTTCAGCTGAGCCATTACAGTACGGTTACAATTCGTCTGCAGGGCTCATGTGCACAAGAGCCTCTGTTGTTCCTCTCTCTTACCTATATAAGTTTGTGAACTAAAAATATCACCTCTGCTTGCAAATCTTGCCCTAAGTAAAATCCATACATTATCCAAAAACGTACACCGTTGTTTTAATTTTGCCTGTTAAATTTACAATATATGGACTAGCTCCCACCGCTAAGAACAAAACTGTTATTAATAGCATTTTTCTTTTTACAGAAGAACCACCATCAAAGAAGAAGTCACGATCCAGAGAAGCATGAACAGCATTGTGGCTCAAGGCAAAGCAGAAGTGGCTCTGTCCCAGTAGGTTGCAATGAGCTCAGAGCTGGTATCGCCCTGTACCACAGCAAATGTAACAACAGGTCGTGTGGCTCAGACTGCATAATCTCTCTCCAAGATGCAGATACCAGTTACCACCATGCAGCAACATCACAGATGAGAGTCCCATAGTGCTAAATATCCCACAAACTTTTTTTTCTCTCCAAAGAGCTTTGCCTTCCAGCCTGCTGTTTTGCTGAGCAAAACCAGCACCAGTGTGAACTCAGAAATGGCACTGTGTTCCAAGCACTCACCTGGTTCATCTGGCAGGTGATATAACAGAGGGACTGGTTTGTTTCATCTCCTTCCACATAAGCATCCATCACCACTGTCCTCCCCTCCAAATTCAGGATACACTCATAGTCCCACTGCTGGTCCTGCAGAGAAGATACACGTGGCACCATTTCTCAGCTACACAACAGCGTGCTCCTGCCTCTCCAGTTCAACATCTTTTGCCAAGCCCTGTACTGTGCAAGCACTGTGCTCCTCCCATTCCCTTCACTATGCTAACTCTGTGCTATATTCAAGGGCTGTCTATGCTGTCATTGCCTCCATGTACGAACGGTAAACCAACACAAAACAAAACACCTAGAAGGAAGCACGTGTGTCTCAGTGCAGGGAGAACTCAGTGTGGGAGAAGGAATCAAAGGAAAAACAGTGGGACTGTGAAGCTATGCCTGTATGTCTCTGTGAAATAGTAGCTTGGAAACCAAGAGTGGAGTACACAGATTAGGATAGTACACCTTAAAATACGCTAAGTGTATCTTTCTCCCCTCTCTCCTGCAAATCTTTCACTGAATTGCTTAAATATTTCCTACAGAAATAGACAGACGTGCATCTGTAACCAGCTCTGCTCCTCTGAGCAGTGCAGTATATCAGGTTTTACATATAAAGGAGTAATTAGTCTGTGGGCTGCATATTCCGAGACAGTTGTTTGTAAAAGGTTACTAAATCAGTCTTCTGTCTCAAGAAGCAATGAGAATTTTTATCAGAGGCACACCCAAGAAACACAGCTTTCAAGTGTGGTTTTCCCCATTGCAGAAGTTTCAGGTATGACAGGAATAGTCACATTAACATGAGCATGCCAGAGAGGAAAGGGAACAGATGACTTATCTGTAGCTCATGGAGACACAAACAATCAGCAGAGATTCAGCAGGAAGCTATTCCAAGAACTACCATCTATGGTGCAGCACAGGTGCAATTTAATCCAAACACACATGGATCCTCTCCAGCAGGGTGGTGAACTCCTGTACTCTCCCTTTCTCCAGGTGACCTCCTACCCACCAATAAATCTAGCTACGTAATTCTTTATTCACAGAAGTAGATCATTCTTCTAGGTGTTTCTGCAAACAGGAGAAACCTGGGCAGAGCCACACCTGCATCTAGTGGACAGCTTGCCCATACAGTACTCTGCATTAATACAGTTTCGAGATGCTGACAGTGTTGAGCTGACTACCTGATAGAGGTGGAAGTTCTTTCCCAGCAGGGTTATCTTCCTTGCTACATTGACAGGAAACAACGAAGATCCCTGGATTCCTTGCACACAAGGACATGCATCTGGACCCCAGCTAAACGCTTCATTCTGTAAACAAACATAGGTCTTTAGAGAAAAAGGCCTCCATGGTTCCGAAACGGGGAATCGAAGCTTAATATAGCAACAGAGAAACAAGTCCTGTCTGAACAAAGAAATGGCTTTGCTTCTGTACTGTGAAGTTACAGGAAAGCAATGCAAGAGCCCAAATAGGTGAACAGCAGAAAGCTGTGAATATGCTGGACTTCACAGCAGCTGCCACCTTCAGGCCAGCAGCATTTCTGGGAACCTCACACACAGTTTTTTCCCTCAGGCTGATACTTCTCACTTCGCACATTACAGCGGTCAGCTTCCACACTCTGAGAGGGGACAACCTCTCCTGTGGGCTGAAATACTAGACCAGCAACCTGTGAATTCCAAAGCCCAGCAACTCACCTCCTCCCAAAACTCAGGGGCATCATATTGATAGTCAAGGTCAGGGTGCAGGATCTTGGGAAAGTCAGGGACATCCCTCTCTGAAGAATCGCCATCACCCGAGAGAAGAGTAGAAGCCGAGAAGGGAAATGTGTCATTCTCAGCCTGAGGCAAATCCATCCAGTCCTCTGTGTCCTGCAGCTCCGTGCCTTCCTCCAGCAGCCAATCTGGGGGAGCTGATGGCGGAAGCTCTGAAGTAGATAGTTCAGTTCCCAGCAATCCAGGGGAGTGATCAGAGGCAGCAGAGCTCCCCGGTACCTGGCTGGGGGTTTGAGGAGATGAGACAGCAGATGTCAATGCCTCCATGGTAGGAAAAGAACTCGGAGGCCACTTGAAACTGGTGGCATGAGGGGAAGGTGTCGCTGCTGCAGAGGTGTGCAGAGGGCTACCCATCAGGGTGGTGGGGGTGTCGGTGTGCCTTGGCTCCTGGGCAGTGGCTGGCCCTTCAGAGGGCAAGGCTTCATGATCCACGTTTTTGGATGGGCTGGTGAGGACAAATGCAGCAGCAGAAGTTGTCTCTGGCACAGTGACAGCGGGTTTGTCTGCTGGTGGTGGTAGCGGGGACTCTGTAATGGCCTGGAGAGAGGCTGCTTCAGTTGAGAGAGTCAAGTATGTATAGCTGCGGGCTTCTGTAGGCTCAGTCATTGCATCCGAGGCTGCGGAGGGTGTGATGTGGTTGGGCTCTGTGGGGGGCACAGTGCTCGGTACCACACGCACAGGGGGAGTGATGGGTTTTGCGGCTGTGGTTGGGGCTGTGGTAGAGGACTTGGTGAGTGGAGCTGCTGAAGAAGGAAACACGCTTGAGGTTGGGATCTGGGCCTAGAGAAAAACAGCATGGTGGGGTGAGAAGAAAGACAGAAACAAAACAGAATAAAAATCCAAGCCGAAAAACACTCCGTATTACTTCCCATAGCAGTGTTCACATGAGACTGCTTCACTCTCTGGATTTTTATGCCACCTTGTCTTATGATGGGATTGAGGAGTGCTCACAGTGCAGAATATCCAGTGATATTCCCTCTTCCCGCAGATGTGTGGACTCACTTCCATGCAGAGGGAGGTCTGCCTGCCTTCATCCCCCACAAAACTGCAAGGTCACCTGTGGCAGCCACAAACCGGGATCTGTTCCACCTCCCCACCCGCATCCTCCCTGCCAGCTTGCTCTAGTCCCTCACTTTGAAAACACAGGCTACGATAACCCCAGGAGAAGGGGGACCTGCTTCATCTCATGGCATTTCCCCAGAAACAGAGCAAGACCTCATAACATGAGGGATGCAGAGCCTTGTGTCACTCCAAGGGGAGGCTTTGCTCCAAGAGCTCACCTTGCCTGATGTGATGGACAGTTGCTAGTCTACTTTAGACCTCGCTGAGGCTGTTATAGGACTAGGACTGAGCAGGATACTCACCCTTTCATTGTAGATAATGGTTCCTTCCTCACAGGTTGCTTTGTGGGTGCAGAGGTGCTGCTGGATGCACCAGTTACATCCCCATAGACTGCTCACACACTTCTGGCACCTGGAATTACGACAGAAAAGCAACTGCTAAGACAACCCAGGAAGAGACAGCCACCCTCCCTGTACCTACAGACAAGAAAAAGCAAGTGCTCACGGTGCCGATTTCCACAGCAGGGCCACTGCAGCACAGTCATAGAAAGAGAAGTCCACAGAAGCAATGAAGATGTCATGGAAACGCACTACGAGCTTTATGGTGACATGATCTGAAAATGAAAATAAAAATTTCTTAGGAATGGAGCCACTGTAAGACTGCCGTACTGTTAAGAGCCACAGCATGCTTTAGGAAAGACACTATCAAACACCGAGACAGATTCCCTTCCAAGCTTCTAGCATCTCAATCACAGGATTATCCTATGGACACTAAAAACAGGTTGGACAAGTTTGTCAAGAGTAGTTTATGACAGCTCTTGCCAGCCCATGGGAAAGAAGACTAGTCTGAAGATCTCTCCGTCTTTATCTGCTATAATTCCACTGTCATCTCTGTACTAGAAGAAGATGTAACATTCCAGGCTCAAAGCTGATTGTCTTCTTTTGTCATCCTAAGGAAAACTAAATCCTCAGAACTGACATGCCCTTCACATACTGCCTTCAGCCCGAGAGCTTTGTTCTATGTCCAGACTAAGAAACGAGTCAGTGAAGAGGTTTGTAAGACTTGTAATCTCACTTGCAATAACTGAAGGCTTATCTGCATTAAATCCAGGTCTCATGTCAACTAAAAGCCTCAGGATACCCCAATTTTCTTTAGGAAGAGACTATCACTATTTTCTGACAGACCAAACAGCTGCAGAGCTGGTCAAAACGTACTGTAGCTGACAGCATGAGCCTGAAGGAGACATTTTATATACAATACTACCAAAACAGCTAATTAATCTTGTCCCAGACAAATGCCCTCAATCCTAGAGTTGGGTATTAGCTCTCTAAATAATGGGAACATACTGCATGCTCTGCTCAACTCCAGGAGCTGCCATTTCTCCAAGACAGTTTGCTATAAAAATAAGCAAGAAGAAGCTTATCCATCATTCCTCTCACAGAATTTGGACCTCCTCTTGCAAGCAAGCTTTATTCACAACAAAACAATTAACATGTGTGGTGAAGGATCAGTCATGCTTAAGCTGGGTTCCTGATAGGATGACAAGTGAAGCAGTATGCTAGTACAACAGCTGATGATGAGGTGTGCATGAAAACCCACGATCAGGAGAAAATAAGTGCATCATATGCAGCTGGAGGCAGCAGTCATTGCAGTAATATCAGCTCCCACCACTGTTATAAAGGTGATTGGATTTGGCAGTGGTGGAAGGGCTAACGCCTCCCAGGATATCAGGGTTATGATATCATATTTATAAATATTCCTTTCTCCAAAAGGCCATCATTTCCCATGACTGCCAATAATGCTGTTCAGCAGTGCAGAAGATGAGGTTGAGCACTTGCAAACTGAGAGCAGGAGTTTCTGCTATCGACTTGGAGCTCAACAGCTTAAAGTGACGGATGAGCTGGTATGCAACCTTTAAAGCAAAGCTGAGAAAAAAAAAGGCAAACACTTTAGCGAGCTAGGAGAAGTATTATAAGTAGGAATAGGAGAGTGCTGGTATTATGAGACCTCATTTAGAAAACAGTGTCCGAATCAGGTTAGCAGCTTCAAATTCATCTCAGCAGAGCCCAGAAGCCGTGCGAAGAAGGGCTAGCAATACAGTGAATTAGAGAGCAAGTCTGAGTAACAAAAGAACATGAAGGAAAGAGTTGACACATTTAACATGGCAAAACTCTGCTAAGAATGCCTCGCCACAGTTCACCAAGTGGGAGGAGAGCTGTGGAAGCAAAAGGACAAAACAAATAGATCAGACTCAACCCATCCATGAGCAAGTTTAGACTACAAAACAGAAGCAACTTGTTAAGCCTCAGGGATGCAATATGAAAGTAACAGAGGTAAGGTACCTATGGAGTCTTGAAATAAAAGCAAGACTGACTTACAAAGGAGCCAGTAAGAATATCAGAAGCCTGGAATAGTAAGAACTAGGCTGTGGCTTTACTACACTGATTTTTCATAACTGCACTGAAATTCAGGCCCACATTTGCAAAACTGAGCAGGGAAGACAATCCTGCCCGCTCTGCCTGCAGCGGCAGTGCATGAAGCCCTTTCCCTCTGTGCCTGACCTTCCCGAATGGAGACCTACTTGGTGTGTTCCAGATTAAAGCTGTGTGAAAGCTAGATAAAATAATATTGTAAATAATACCGAAAATGAAGGAGTTTGAGTGAAAGTGCTAGCTGGGTTCTGCTGTCATGTTACGTCCATGGAGATTGCTTCAGACCTCTTAGCCAGCTGCTTACTTGCGTGTAAAAATCTATTTAGCCATTTAGGTGAACTGTGTGGAATGCTTCCCAACTGGCACCTGCCTTTTACTTCAGATGAACAAGCAATCTGAAGAGATCAGCTCATCAGAGCTCACACTGACAGGCTGGGTAAAATCCAATGCAAAGACTATAAACCAAGAACTTTCCAGGTTCTTAAAAGTGGCCAATTAGCAGTACTCAGTCAGTTATTGTCCATGGTAATAGAAGGTTGACCATGTATTTTCTGAGGTTATGCTGCACTGCAGATTCATTTCTAATTTTAAGGACTGTGGGTCTCTTCTTGCCTTTTCTCACAAGTACTTCCTTCTCTCACTACTACATGGATTTTGAGAAGGTCTGCATTTTGTTTGATTTAAATAATAAAGCACTGAGAGTTCTCTCTCCAGATTTACGACAAAGCTGCCAAACAAGCCACCACTCCAAACTGCATTTCAGATCACATTCAGATTCGCATACAACCCTTCAAGCAGGATCTCCTTTCCTACTACCAGAATTTGGCATTGGAATTTGGCAACAGCCCAAAATAGCACAGGATGTGTGTGACACGCAAGTAGAAAGCAAACAGATATTATGACAGAATGAAACGAACACCTGCTGACAGACCACATACATTCATGGCTGTTAATCCCGGCAATCTGACGGACCTACAACGTACTTTCTCCCAACAATGATATCAGAGCTATCATGCTCCATTTAAAGCATTTCACTGACCTGCTCCTGTTGGCAAAGCTGGTGCTTGGCTGGGATCTGGAGAAGGACACATGATTCCTGACTCTGTCAGAACTGCTGGGCTTTCATAATCTTCAAAGTAACATGAGTAAAATTCTTCCTCATGCAGAGAAGGTAAGTCCGAGATAGCCAGGAATATCTACCAATTCAATAATATCCAGTAAATAACTTGCCCTGCAACACATCCTTCTTTATTTCACCTGATTTTCTAGTTCTATGTTTTCCAAGTAAGAGCCCTATAAAGTAGTTATCTACACATACACCCGTTTTCCTACAGTGCCTCCTAGGACTGACTGTTTCATTCATCATCTCTTGCCATTCCCAAACTGAAACTGGCATCCACCAAGCTATTGGAAACATCCCCCTCTTGCCCAAGTCTCTAGCAAAAGGCAGGCTCTTGTCCCCTCCTGACACAACGACAGACTTCAAAACACTGCAGCACCTTCTTAGCTTTTCTGCCAGCTCTCAGATGCCAGACTGAGGCCATAATTTCAGGTAGCTCCTTTCAGATCTTCCTGACAGCAAGTGTCAGAAAGCAACCACAGACACAGGCACCTTACAGATACTAAACCAGGGAGGGACCCCACCCAACCAGCCATCAAATGCTCCAGAATACCCAGTAAATTTTAGTAGGCAAGGACATTTAGTTTTATGGGAAAAAAACCCAAAGAAACTTAACAACTTGGCTGTGCCAGGAGATAAGTCCCTTATGTGAGGTAGACAACCTGTGCTTGAAGGCTCAGCGATTCAGTACCCCACTGAAAGCTGTAGGAAGACTTCTGACTCCTCAGAATTTGCCGGGGACTTTCTACACACTTAGAGCATCATCGGAGGATCACCACCACTCACATTTCTCTTTTCCTCTCTGCTGATATTGGCTGGGGTTAGTGACTGGACAGACAGACATTGCTGCGTGGAGTTAAAGCTCCAGAGCCACTGCTCGCTCAACCTGGACCGCAAGCACTCCGAGCGACGGCTGCACCTGCAGGGAAACAGCAAGAAGTCCCGTGAGAGACCTGTGCAGCCCCAGCAGGACACGTCCGGCTTTCGAGCTGCCACCCGCTGCCTGAAGCCTTGCTGGAGCCTTGGGGAAGCTCCTACACAAGCCATGGAAGTCCCAGCCTCCCACTACCTTCCATAACAAGATGAACTGTTGTCAAAATAGAGATGGGTAGGCGCTTTTTGGTTTTCAAGAGTCATCAGCTAGTTCCTGTGGCATTCTACAGGGAGACAGAGCCAGTAAGGAGACAGACACGCAGGCATAAACCAGGTATCATTAAGCAACATCAGCAGAGGAACAAGAAGTGAAAAAGGGTGTTAAATAAGAGAGTGACACCAGAAGAAGAGATAAGACAGCTCCTCTACATTAGAAATGAAGCAGTCAGACTAAAACCAGGCTGAAATCCACCGGGCAGGAGCATCATGAGTGGTGACCAAATACTCAAAAAGCAATGGAAAGATACCCTTGTGTGCAACTGTGACTGCTGCTGGTGTTTTAGAGAGACAGACAGAGGAACGCTAAGTTAGAGAGAATACCCCACAAAGGAACTGAAAAATAAACTAAATGCAGATGCACAGATGTACATAGACACAATGAAGAGAGTAAGTGGAGACTATCCCTAAGCACTACCCCTCCTAAATCCTTGCAGGTCAACAGGGATCCATCTTACCGTCCCTGAAGGACGCACCAGCCACAATAAGGATCTTTCAGTGCCAGACAGGACTCACAGTCCGAGTACAGGGAACATTCCAGTATGGGAACCTTTATGACCTGTCAGAGAAAGACATTGATGAAAACACAGGACACACAACTCAAGCCCCAGATCTTTGGCTTCTTCTGCCTAACTAGGAAATGCCATCACTGGCATGCTCATTGAAACAACTTCTTAATCCCCAATATTACATAAAAATAAAGAAAAAAGGAACAAGTTTCCAAAGCCCACCTGAATGGTCATTTCACACATTGGTGAAGGACTTCTAAACATCAGGTTGAATAGAGGCAAGGAGGCAAGGAAAGTGTATTTCTATCTGTGACAGTTTTTTGTAAGAGAGAGACTTTATTTAATGACAAAACTATGTTTTAACAAAATGGATCAAAAATAGCAGGCAATACCATTCACCCTCTTGCTTTTCTGGACTCTGCAATGGGAGATCATCTCTCTCGACATGTAGGTGACCGAAGCTGCAGATAGCAGCTCCAGCTGAGGCCTCTGAATGCATCTGTGCTACTGTCCAGCTCTATTTGGCAGAACTATAATTTTCACTGAAAGTAAACCAAGAAGCTTTGATAAATGTGGAACAAAAACCTTCTGCCATCTGGGGAGTAAGTTTTACTTGCATTAACACTTCTGCTTTAACTTACTATCACTGCCTATTTCAGCCTCTTACCCCCTCTTTAATTCACTACTACATTGTCAGTTACTTTGAAATACCAACTTCTAATCCCTGACCTATTACTTTTGCTAAGTACATGATGTAATTTGCATTTTTTTAATTGACAGAACAATTACTGTTAAGGATATATTTCAGATTTCCCTAATCTTCTTCCACTCACAGATTTCAACTCCTCCTTTGAAGTGTTACAAAATTTCTGAGTATCTCGGTGCACTGGTGGGGTGAAGCACGCTCATTTTTTGTTCGCTCTTTCCTTCAGAGTAACTCAATGGCTGCTTTTTCCTTTTCTAGGAGGATCCTTTCTTTTCCAGCTCAAGGAGCCAATATGAGTGGTGTTGCGCAAATCCTCTCAAATAAAACATCCATACCTGGATTTCCTACTCAGCAGACATCAATATCACAAAAGCCTGGGGGATCACAATGCTGTTTCTCCTCCAGCTGCCACTGGGCACAAAGAGAATTACACAAAGCAAGGGAAGAGGGAAAGGTGCCTCACATGATTCCTTGCACAGCTTGATTCCATCTGCAGGACTGTTACTGTATGCCCAGTCAGAGCACACCTCTGCTGTTTGAAGACATTTCCCACACATTTTTGCTTTTTGTAGGTTATATGCCTACAGAAGAAGAGCTTAATCTTTTAACTAAATAAAAGCAGAAGTGGCATAGTTTTAACTACACAAAACCTCTTGTCCCTCTTTTTGCAAAACCAAAAGACAGGTCACATTGCTTGCGAACCCAGCAGGCTCACATTCTTCTGCTCAGTTGGAGATGCAAACTGTTGTCCAAACAGCTCCTGCTCCACACAGAGGAACCCAGGAATTTGCGGTCCTTTGCCGCCTTGATGCCATCAGAGCAGCCTTTTATGCCCTGGGGTTCACATTCCTCCATCACGGCTGATACAGCCTGACCGACTGCAGGAAATGCACGTGCAAATAGGCCACGGCTCAGGGTAACAAGACTTCCTCCACACCTCCTCAAGTTTGTGCGAAAGGCCAGTCCCCATCCCTGCAAGCCAGACTGGCAGGCAGCTGCTGCCCAGCACAGGCTTAGCTATACACACTTTCCCTGCCTCCTCTATTCCCATCAGGAGTTTGTCTGGACCTCAAATGCTTTCAGTTCTTCTGTGGAAGAGATTTTCTTGCTCTTACCATTGACTGGGTCATGACAAAGAGGTGCTCCTGCAGTTGGTCAAACAGCAGGTCTCCGCTCACCATGCTATTTAACTGGATAGCTAAAGAAGCGTATATGTGTGCATCTCCCATTTCTCCTAAGTACACCTGCAAGAAAGTCACAGTCAGAAGCAGGCAAAGTATCACAGCAGGAGTTGAGGGCACCCATACCACATCAGGAATAAGCTGGAATCACTACTGCGCGTGAGGTTTTCAACCTCACACCAAAATCTCAGTGCAGCCTCTTCAGCCCCAGAAAGCATTTGCCTCGCAGTACCTGTAGAAGCCACGTAGGATGCACCAGCCCTGCCTGTGACCAAAGGCAACGTGACTGCTGTTTGGGACACTCACATTCCCAGCAGTCAGTATGGTGTGAGAAGCGACAAACTGATAGTAACGATCTTCAGTAGGAACCTGACTTCCCAAGGGACAAGAGAAATTTTTTCCCTCTTTCACCTGAGCATCCCTGATTAGATTTGTCCTCTTTGCTTCCTGTCACACCCAAACGATACCTTGTGCAGTTTCCCTCTGCTGTCTCCCAGAAAAGCAATGGTGTGGCCGTCTTCCACATTCACCGCCACAGCTGTCAGACGGGCCTCTGTCTTCTCCAGGAGAGGGGCTGCTTCCAAGGGGACACGGCTGGCCATCGGGCTGGGAGTGTGGTCAGAGCCACAGGGGTAGGCATACAGGGTGTCCTTTTTCAGGGCATGAAAAGAACAGTGACATCAGTACAAAAATAATAATAACAATAAATATATATATACACACACACATACAACGAACATTAGCACATTTACCACCTTCCATTATCCCCTTCCAAGGAAATTATTTAAACTGGTGCCCCAGCAGTGAATTCAGCTTTGAACCCCTCTTTAGCTTTTCCTACTAAGAATAAAAATCAGCTTTTAATAATCAATTCAGGTATGTTGTCTGGTTGTACCCTCACAGAATCTTGGACACATTTCAGCAAGTCCATTCAGCATCAGTAATAAAATGCATCAAAGCTCTACTAAACTCTTAAGTTCTCCAAAAAATGTTACTGGTTATACACTGCCATGATACAGATTTGGGGAAGACTCATTGGATTTTGCAGAATGAAATAAAGCCGATAAGAATTTCTGTTTCCAGAATTGCCTCCAATAAATTAGCATGGTTTTGTTGTATGGCCTACAAATTCTAAGATTGAAAATAGAATCTCAAAACATCAGGACATCCATAAATATAGGGCAGAGTATAACCTACTCCAAAGAACTTACTAACTGCATAGAAATCACAAGAGCACATACAACCAGAGGCCCACAAAAAGTCAAAACAAGAGCCATCTCTGCACACTGCTCCAATTCTTGTGAGTCCTGTGAGATTTCTGAAAATTAGCTCCACAGCATTGTGCAAAAACAGTCATCTTTCTGCTCCAGTTAGATCCTTCTCGCCCCCACAAAACCTGCTTACTGAATGGTAAAGGAGAGAGAATGAAAGCTCTTTACATGTGCAGGGAAAAAGAATAAATCTATTCTGATTCATCTTTTTCCTAAGTAACAAACTCAGTCTTGCCTAGGATAGTTCCGCTGTTGCCTTACATCTTTCTTGACACCTTGTTCTGTGTCCACTTTAACTTTACAGTATCCTTCTGAAGACCGAATGCAGGATTGTTCACTCAACAATTACAATTAAACCCTCAATTTTTTAATCGATCAGTGGCTTGTCTTCAAACAACGTGGCTTGTGTAAACTGATGATTTTCATCATGGAATCCCTTATGGACAGCATTTTTACCCTCCTCACTAGCCCCTTACTAATTACTCCTACAAAGTTGCATGCGGAGCAGAGGCATTAAGTGCACAGTCCTCACCAGCGCCAGTTCCCTCTCCTTGCCTTGGGCGACATGGTTGAATTTGGACTCCTCGTTTTGTGTTCGCTCTGTCTGATACCCATGGCTTTGCGCTTGGCAGCGCTGAGCTGCCCGGTACCATCCAGCACCAGGCACCAGAGCTACCCCTGCTCCAGTCAGTGATAACGCACAGCAGCATTCTTGAGGCATCTGCTCATCCCTCCTCGCTGACCCATGAAAAACGTGCCCCTTTTCCCCCTCCTTCTCCTCCCATTTCTCTTTTTTTAAAATTTTTTTGGTGTTTTTTTTTTGTCAGTTGGGGTTTTTTGTGTTGCTTTTTGTTGGGTTGGTTTTGTCTGTTTTGGTTTGTTCTTTTTTTAAGCACTTGGGCTTCCTGGAGAAACTGAAAACAATCAGGAGCTTTTGACAGTCTATGGAAATCCCACAGTAAAATACACTTAACCTCCTGCCCTCTTTTTGCTTCTCAAATGTATTGCTATCTTAACAGGTAAAAAAGGCTTGACATGGAGGTTCCAGGTAGAAAGCCAAGCCAGTTAGACTAACACAGCTTGCATTGTGATGCTTTATTGTTTTCTTTTCAAATATGAATTCAACTAATTTTCTGCACACCAGGCGTAAGGCTCTGACCTAAAGCCCCAGAAGTTACACTTTTAATGACTGTTAGTTTTTACCATCCTCCAAGCTATCATTCATTTTCAGCGACAGATGTATTTTTCTTACCAGCTCTATCACTTGATTCTTAAGCTTCTCCCAACCACCTTCTTGTAACTTAAAGATTTCTATTTCTCCAGTTGCCTAGTTCCTCTAAGATTTATTAGGAAGTGGGCCACAGCCAAATTTCCATACTCAAAAGCATCAAATGTTTATTTTGAATGGGTTTCTAGCTGTCTTCTGCAATCTTTGTATCAATTCAGACACATGCTGGAGCCTAAGGACCTCACTACCAAGGCTGATTTTTCCAAGTTTGCATAAAACCCACATACAAGTCAGAAATAGTTGCACCCCAGTTGCGCTCAGCTCTTGCCTATGTGTGATGCCAAGAGCAAGTCACTTCACACGCAGCATTTATCTACCAGAAACCAATGTGACCTGTGGAAGCTCCAGCGCTGGCAGAGCTTGCCCGTGTCCTCGCAGGGACCGTCTGCAGCGCAGTTAATCGCAGTCAAGAGCTGAAATTTGTTCCATTCTACAGGATTAAGACCATGATAATTGTATAAAGCGCTTATATAAATTTACATAGAAGCTGTGTGAATTGTTTTCAGCGAATAGTAGCTTGGCAATGCAGCAGAAAATACACTTCAGGGATCATCCAGGGCCCTACTGCGATGCAGCAGATTTGGATGAAGCTGCCGCCGTGAATTCTCGTGTTTGCCTCCCACATTGCACGGGTAGGAAGCCACAATAGGACGAATCTGTATTTATGCACGAAGAGGGCTGAAAGCTCGGTGCAAAAGGACAAGCTACACACCTTGAAAACCACACCCGCAGAAGATACGCAGCCTTCCCAAGCCTTGCAGAAACACGTTTCACACTTGCAATTATCAAGTCACTAACAGCATCTACAGACTCTCCTGTGTCTCCAGACTACTGGATCTCCAGCAAACTCAATAAATGAACTGGTTCTGAAATTCTTTAAAAAGAAAGCATTTTTTTTTCCAGTTGAAGAGATTGTATTGAGCAGCAAAAGCTCAATCTCAGCCTCTCCTCAGGGGCTAAAAATTGGAGGCAGCGCTAACTAGGGAAAAGGGCATACCTTGTGCACAGGCTGGTGTGAAGGCAGAAAAATGTGAAATTAATTAGCTTTATCCTTACATACAGCACAAGCTGCCACCATTGAAACCAAGTTAAAACTGTTCCCGCATAAAATGTTCATTGACAGCTGCTTCCACTCTGCACTGAATGGAGCAGGCCGGAGCTGGCACGGACCCTTACGTGTTGTTAGACACAATTTTAACGACAACCGCTACTACGTGCTGAATGGTGAAGGATAAAGTTTGTTAGGATATTTACATATCATTGGACACACTTGTTAATCAGATGCCATACTTCAGGCAGTCCACTAGTGCTGAACTGTGCAGCTGGGACCCCAGGACCACGTGCCAGGAGTCACACAGCAAAGACTGGCCTTTTTCTCCCAAACCTGGGCACCCACTTCTCCGCTCGATCAAGTCCTACAGGGGAACTCCACGTCGTTTTGAATGAAGGATTTTTTTCTAAACTGCTCATGCCAGTTTGACATTTAATTTCTTCGAGCTGCCCTAAAAATGACCTGTGACAATTCCTTCCATGCAGCCCCCACAAAGGATACACGGGACATGGCCAAGAAATACAGCAAAAGCAGAACATCTCTTGCTTCCCAACTCTTACGTACTCCTCCTGACCTCACATTCATCCTGCTCCAGATCTACTCTTTACCCTTCCCTTGTCCCACAAGTATTCTACAATCAACTGTAGCTACTGAAAAAAAACCCCATAATTTTAAAACCGGTTTTGAACCACAACATCCAAACTCAGTGACTTCCAGATCTCTGTGGCAATGCTTTGCTCTTTGTAGCAGGAGGTTGGGAAGAGGCTGTAGAAGGAAGACACCAGATAACATGTTGTTCTGCTAAGGACTAGCAACGCCCTCAGTGAAAACAGGCTCCTCGCAACCACAGAGCCCGGCACGGGGCACACCGCACACTGCACCCTGCGCCGCCCCAGGAGCACGCTGCTGCTCTGCCTCCGTGTCCCTGTCCCCGGCAGCAGTAGTGCAGCACCAGCCAGTGCGGCTCAGACTGTAAAGGGTTCAAGGTCACAGACACTTCTGTTCATATTTTTATCCTGCAACATCCCCTCATGCCTGTGTCATAGCATTTAAAGGAGGATTATCACTACTTACAGCTCTGGAGACAAAGAACCACCGCATCAGGAGAAGGCCTTCGTTGGGCACAACATTTTGCAGGACTAATAGGAAATCAGGAATTTGGCAACACTTGGTTTTGCTTATGTGGCTTTTTATTGCTGGGCGTCCTTGCAGGAGGCTGTTGTGAGGTGCACCTCACCGTAAGCAACGGGGCCCAGTGCACCCCTTAAATTCCCTTCCCAATACACAGGTGCACATGCACATACTCTTCTCCTTCCCTGCAGTGCAGACCAGGAGATGAAGATACTGACACAAACCAACCCAAACTGCAGCGTTGGTGCTCTTTCCTGGTACTGCCCTAACACAGGCGTGAGGGCCAGGTCATACCAGAAGCTCTCCCCATCGCTACAAGCAGTCCACCTGTCTCTGCAAGAAAACTGCCCATGTGGGGCAGAGAGTTGCTGCAACAGCAACAGACTGTACTTAAATAGGACACAACGGTTCCTGCATCAGCAAAGAAACAGCCTGAGTCCAGAGGCTTTTAACCCAAGCACATTTTGACATCCATCTGTGGTAAACAGCCTGACTTCAGGAACACAAAGCAACACAAGAACACATCGCAGAGTGTTCTTTAGCCTAGCAGAGGTGCAAAATCACTCACCGCTGGCAGCTGGACACAGTTGGAACTGACATCGTACTCAATATACGCCACTTCTGTCCCTTCTTCCGACTTCCCATCTCTCATGTAGCAAACGTCCCTGGTCCAGTTGGTCAGGCGATCCACCTCCTCCATCGCGTAGACACAGAGCGCGGACTCCTCGCTCAGTCTGCCAGAAGAAGCCTGCCAGGCAGAGAAGGCTGCAAACAGCACTTCTCCGTCAGTGTCCAGCTGCCCCTGGGCCAGGTCCCTCCCCGGCCGGGTGACATAGGCTGCTTGGAGGAGGCTGTATGTACTGGTTTTGCTCTGGCAGAGTAGAGGTAACTCCACATATGAGTAGTAATGAGAGTCATCCAAGCAGATTCGTGAGATGTAGGTCTTGTACTCACGTGACTGGGACTTGAGGTCCCGACGGTAGAATAGGAAATAGACACTTGAGCGATAAGTGAAGGATTTAATGAAATGGTGGTTGTACTCAGAGAGCCGGCCCACAGCCAGTTTTGCTGTTTCTTCGTAGGAGAAAATGGAGTGAGAGTCTGTTGCCTGAACATCCCCTCCATGGGCTCTGAGGTTTCGGGTGGTGATGGGGGGAATCCCTCCTCCAACTCCTCGGCTAGTGTACCCTCGTCCCACAAAGAGCAAGGGGACGTCATCCTTTGAGTAGGCTATGAGTCCCACAGTGGTGATGTTGGGATCATTGGCAGCAACATACTGAGTGTCACCAGGGCTCTCTGGTCGGAAGAGGATGTGGTCAATGGACGTGAGGCTCCTCTTCTCACAGATTCCCTGGTGCACGCTGCCGCACACGATGAGCTCCTTCTGCACAGCGTTCACTAGCAGCAGCTTGTTGTGATTGTCGGTGTGGTGTGCCTGAGGGCACTCCAGCTTTGAGACTGGGGGGAGGCAATCTTTACTGTCCAGAACTGGTCCAGTCTGAACCACGTTCTTCATCAGCAGGTCAGACGTCAGCTGAAAGAGAAAGTTGGTGGCTCCCAAGTAAATGGTCCCAGATTCCAAGTCCATAGACAGGTGGAGGAATTTTGTGGCGTTGCGCGAGAATGTGACATACTGTAGTCCTCGTGGAATCACTGCTCCCAAGAAACAGAGAACAGGGAGGAGGAATGTTCCCAGAGGCATGGTAAACACTCTGCAAGAGAGGAAAAGCTGTTATAACTCCTCAAACTTGGAGCAAAGATTAACACTCATCTTAACCCTTCAATAGCACTTATTATGGAGAGGTAGGCAAAGGACACAGATAACCACAGAAAGCAGAGAGCTAGACACAAAGAGCTGACAAAGAACATTTGCAGAAATACCAAAAAAAAGAAGCCTGCAGGAGTATCAGACACTTCACTCAATCACCTCCACACCACCATGACAGACACAGCATCTACAGGAGAAGCTGGAACACTGCAATTAAGATTCTTCGGGGCTTTCCCAGAGACTGCTGGCTGGTTCTGGCGAAAGCTTCTCTTCACTAGCCCAGGTCTTGTACTAAACTTGCTGAACATTCAGTCCAAAACATAGTTTCATCAATCCAGAGACACAACCTAAGGAGAAAGGTCCTATCTACGCAGTGACAGAAGTTGATCACTATTCTTGTAACATCAGAAAAACCCATGTTTAACCAGACTCCTACATGACTCTTTCCTATGATGATATATTGGAAGTTCCCAGGACAGGACCACACTCCTACAGCAGCCAGCCCATCGCATGTGTTGTTAACGAGCACGCCACAGTAAAATAAACCACTGCCCAAGACAAATATGACCTGTGGGACCATTGTTTAAATAACCTGTAGCTGGGATCCAATTCAGAGCAAACTACTAACCCCTTTGCTCTGTATTTGATCTAGATATCACAATTAATCCTTCTCACTCTTATCCCTTATGGCCATCAACTGCCTCCTTTGGGTCTAAGACTCTTCCATTCGTGCTTCCGAAGAAACCTTCCCATGCCAGCTCTGCTACTGGCAAGGCCAGATGGGGTGGGTGTTAGATCCAGGGAACCACCAGACCTGTTCTGCTCCTTCCTAGAGGATCTTTAGATCAACTTCTCGTAAAATCCACTGTGACCCACCCAAGCCATACCACAGATGGGAAAAACCATCCTGAACTGCATGGGGAATCCCACAGCATGGTGGAAATGTGGTA
Organism: Apaloderma vittatum; assembly: GCF_000703405.1. Taxonomy (NCBI): domain Eukaryota; kingdom Metazoa; phylum Chordata; class Aves; order Trogoniformes; family Trogonidae; genus Apaloderma; species Apaloderma vittatum. The sequence goes on along the minus strand of NW_009706738.1, from coordinate 22,045 downwards.
ATAAGTACCTGCCAACACTCAGATTAATGCTTTCCCTATGAAGAAAGGGCAGCAGCTGCAAGTACTCATAATTTACTATGAGTACCACCTGATTTGAATTGAGAAGTAGGTTGCGATGCAGCTGTGCATTTATTCCCTTCCTCCGTCTTGCAGACAAGGTATCAAAGCTATGCACAGCTACACAGATGCAAAGCTGGGCCAGAGCCTGGGAGCTGATGGGTACAGTATCTTCTCCAGAACTGGCCTGTAATCAGTTGTGTTCTTTTTGGCAGCTCAGCTCCTCAAGGATGATGCTAATTTTCTAGTTAAGCTAAGAAAACTATCATCACTTCCCTCCTACAGTATAATCCTTTTGGGATCTTCTCAGTAAGCTCAATGTGCTATTAGCCTAGAGATGCTTGGAGTACAGAAGTGGAAAAAGATCTGCAGCACTGCAAGAGAAGACTACCCCAGCATTTAATGCAGTAATTAACCACCTTAGACCACAAACTTCTCACCACACAAACCGTGTCTTACACTTGTTCTGTACAATAACCAACACACTGTGCAGAAAACACTGCAGCAATGGTGAGAACAATAACTATAAGACTCTGGATCCATCTTTTATTTTACTGATACTGCAAAAAAAACAAAACAGCAAAAAAAGCCCCCAAAAGTCTGCTTTCCAGCTTCTTTGTCAGTAAAATCTTTGCTCCACCAAAAGACCAGTTGAGAGGATTAGTCTACTTGTGAAATCCAGCGGATGGAAAGTATTATAAACACAACACATTATTAAATATAGGCTTTGTGAAGCTCTGGAAAAGCTCAACTTCCCATGGTTATTGTAGGTAAGTAGGCAGCACTGTCAGGATATACCCAGCCGCAGG